>NW_025222082.1:847722-1128011 GCF_014066325.1 Apis laboriosa
TGTCGATTTTTCGAGTTTCGTGGTCGCGGTCGGGATTTGCTTTCGAAACGAACGTTGCGCTCGAGATTCTGCACATGTATGAACAATGGTACGATCATTAGTCGTCCATGTGCTAGTTTCCGCGATTTAGTCTTTTTTTTTTATTTCTTTTTTTGTTTACGATTAGCGAATCTCGAGCCTAGATTTAAGTTTCAGCGGGCATTGCGCCCGAAGGAGGAAGACCGAAGAGGCCTCGACAAACTGTCACGAAGAGGGGCTGCAACGAATGGTTTCTCATTTTTTGGATTTTCTTTGGGTCCAAAGAATGGGAAGTCATTGTTACTATTTTGTCACTGTGCTCGTTTTAGTAATACGTAGTATTTGTTGTGTTGTCTGGCCGATTGCATGCCGGCCCACCGGATCCAGTCATCATGGGCATCGCGATTTTTTTTATTAGTGTTGCGATTTATTAATATAACGGGTTGAATTAGAGTTGCGTTGTAATTGTCGCGTTTCTTTATTAGTGTTGCGTTGAAATGAAAATCGCGTTTGTATTAGTGTTGCGTTAAAATGAAAATCGCGTTTGCATTAGTGTTGCGTTAAAATGAGAGTCGCGTTTGCATTAATGTTGCGAATTATAAGATATCGCGATTGTTTTATTATTACAAATTGTTTTAATTTTTTTAATTATATTAAATTGATAGCTTTATTTTTAAATTCATTATTTTTAACTAATAGCTTTCTAATCATACAGAAGTAATGATTTTTATTGAATTTGTTTTAAAATGTAGTGTTGCGTTGATAAATAATCGCGTTTGTAAGTAGTGTTGCGAATATTAAATGCCCACGCTTTTTCCACTTGGATTGTGGAAATACTCAACGCTTCTGTTCCTGAATCACCTTAAGTGGCTAAAAAAGCTGCAAGGGTGATCACACAGCAGTCATTAAGGAGACTGCACTTGGACTTCTCGCTATAGTGTTGCGTTATTTAAATTTGAGTGCATAGAGTAGTGTTGCGTAAATATTGTTTTCGGGAATTTTTCAGCTTTTTTTTATATTTTTTTTGTTAATTTAAATCAATATTGCAAATATGATAAAGCACTCATCGCGGTTGATTTTCTATTTTATAAAAATAAAATATTAGTTTATTAGTGTTGCGATATAAAACAATTCGCGGTTGCTCGGGTTCATATCAAGTGGAAGATATTTTTTATTTTAGTAGCCCTTCTGGTTACTTGTTTTCTTTTTCAGCATCCCTTATCACATTTTACCTTTGTTGCAGAAAATATTACAAGTAAGAACTTTTCTAAGTTTTTCAAAATATCGAATTTAAATTCTTTTTAACATTTAAATTTTTTAGAGTCAATAATGATGAATGTTCATTATAAAATTTATCTTTTTATCTGTTCCAAATCAATATTGTTTTTTTTTTTTTTTCCTTTTTTTTTTCTTAATTATTATACTAATCGTTCAAATAAGTTTGTTTCAGGTCAACCTTTCAGGAAATGCCAATTAAAGAAGATGGTACTTCATATAATATACTTTTCCCTTGATTATATCTTTTATATCTTTGTGTAGGTAGGTTTCCTATATAAATTTTTAAATTATATAGGAAGATATTAGTTTCATGCTAAATAAAGATTAAAATAAGCATTTAACTAATATATAGATAGGGATTACAAGGAATTGTAGGTTTAGATGAATTGGATTATTTTGAATTTCCTTAGGAATCATATTTTTTTTAAGGATATTTTTAAATTATATTTAGGAATTCATCCAATTTTTCTAAATAAAAGTTTTAGAATATAAATAAGTGGCTCATAGAACTGTTGCTATAGGTTGCTATAGTGCTTAAAGTAGAATATGTTTTAAATGCATGCATAATAAATGATAATAATAATAGTAAGTAGAAATTCTGGAACTGTGTGGAATATATTTAAATTTTTTAATTAATTATCAATATTTTATATTTTCATGGCAATGAATATATAAAATATTGATTTATGTATGTGATGTAATGTGTGTGCTTTATGTAGAGTTGTATATAATTAAGATATAATTTAATTTTTATTTTCAGAGATTAACTTATATCTTAGGAGTTCTTTTGTTGTTTGTTTTGCACAAACATTTGATCAAGAATCGAATGTTTTGCAAACCTACATCAAAAAAAAGAAAATTTATTATTAATTTTAAATAAATTTTTGAGTAAAGAAGCATGGAATCATAGGTATAATGCATATACATACATGTATATATAAATATATACATGTATGTATATCTTTTTTCGAGAATAAGATAAATGTAGTTTCTATGTTAGCCATAATAAATTGCAGACATTGTAAAAATTACTCTGCTTTTTTCATGGTCGATATTTGAGAATGTAACACAAAAATCTTATAAGATGTCGTATCTATCCTGTCTATGATCTATGGTAAAGTATTGAAAATTGAGTACAACACTTGAGTTTCAATACTTTTCAAGAGATGGCGTTACTAAAGAAAGTAATAGCTATTCTAGGACTCTATATTATATTTGTGTTCATTGTTCAATGAAAATCAACAATATAACCTTAAAATTAGGAACCGTTTGTTTAAGTATCACGTGGAGTGATTAAAAATAAATTTTTTGAAGTTTTTTGTTATAAATGCAATTTCAAAATAGTGCGATTATATTAAAGTATTAATTTTTATTTCATAAACTAACATAAATAAACATAAATATAATCAATCGAGTCTCGATTGATAAAGTTAGTGCGATGATAGAAATTAATACATATTAAAAAATTGAAAATTAAATATTATTACAAAAATATTGTATAAAAAATGAGTGATTCTGAAAAAGAAGATGATTCCAAGACAACGGGTCCAGTGGACAATGCTTGGTCATTAGAAATTCCATCTTTTAAAGCTGAGGACAATCCTAATCGTTTACTTCAAGAAAGTTCATTTGCAACTTTGTTCCCAAAATACAGAGAACAATATTTAAAAGAACATTGGCCATTGATTCAGAAAGCTTTAGACGATTATGCAATCAAAGCTGAATTAGATTTCATTGAAGGTAGTATGACTGTGAAAACTACTAGAAAAACATGGGATCCATATATTATAATTAAAGCTCGTGATATGATCAAACTTATGTCAAGATCTGTTCCTTTTGAACAAGCAGTTAGAGTACTTCAAGATGATATTAGCTCAGATATTATAAAAATATCTTCGTTTGTAAGAAACCGAGAAAAGTTTGTCAAGAGACGTCAGAGGCTTATAGGACCAAAAGGATGCACTTTGAAATCCATTGAATTGTTGACAAATTGTTATGTTCTTGTACAAGGACAGACAGTGGCTGCATTAGGTCCTTATAGAAGTCTTCCATTAGTTAGACGTATTGTTGAAGATACTATGAAAAACATTCATCCTATTTATAACATTAAAGCGTTGATGATTAAGAGAGAACTGGCAAAAGATCCAAAATTAAAGAATGAAAATTGGGAGAGATTTTTGCCTAAATTCAGTAGTAAAAATATTAATAAGAGAAAGCAGCCGAAGAATAAGAAAGAGAAAAAACCGTATACTCCATTCCCACCTCCTCAACAAGAGAGCAAGATAGACAAGATGATAAGTACAGGAGAATATTTTTTGAACGAGGAACAGAAAAGAGCCAAGAAGAAGAGAGAACAAGATATCAAGCACCAGGAGGCTGAGAAAAGAAGACAGGAACGTAGGGCGCAAGCATTTGTACCTCCTGAAGAAGCATCTAAAGAGAAAAAGGAAGAGAAGGATGATATAAACTTAGATGAATTTAAGAAGAAAGTTAATAATGCACTTAAAAAACATAGTGCAAAATCATAATATTTAAACCACATCTTTAATTATAAATTAATTGTTATTCTTGCAAGATTGTTCACTATATTATTTGATATTTTTAACTAAATAAAATATTTGCTGGTTGTCTAAAAAAACATCTCCATAATTTTTGGAATAATTCCATCGTTTTATTAAAAAACTTTGTTCCTATGAGTTATAATATCGCGTTCTTAATGTACGAGATACAAATATATATAAGTATGTACCAAATGTATATACTCATATATATTTCTTGTTTGGATTTTTAATATGATACATTTGCAAAATACAGAATCGTAGAAATTCAACGTGTACACCTTGAAGACAGGTATTCAGTCGAAAACGAACGTCCATATGTATGTATTTTCTTTTATTTCCATGATTATTTTTATTTGCAGAAATTCATTATAATTTCGACGTAGTTTTAATATCCAAAGGATAACGTACATATAATAAATTAAATTAAAAAAAAAAATTCATCTCAAAAACGTTGCTTTCGCGTACCGAGTCTTCAATGTATTATTAAATTTAACGTATTAAATTACAATTAAAAAGGATTGGATATTCAACAATATTTAAAAAAATCGATAAAATGATCAACGTATCGCACGCAATAGAAAAATCGGGGAAGTATTCGTGATAATGTACAACGCAATCTTAAAAGTTTAAATGTCGTTTCGTTTATCTTACAGCTTATAGATTCATGGAAGTACGCTTTTTATATTTTAACTTATATCATAGATATATTATTTACAATTGCACGCGATTATGCCTGATTAGTCGCGAATTCGTGGCAAAAAAATCTCGAATAATATCGTGTATTCGCTTCGAATTAATTCAGAGACGCCTTAGGACGGGAGACCAGACGATTGAATATGATCGCGCATTTAAATATTTACAATATTGATTCGCGAGTCGATTGGGAAGAACGTATTATTATACGCGTTTAATTTTTAATTTATTTTGTCCGTTCGATTATAGGATTTCGTGATAGAATTCCATTAGGAAAAAAGTTAGGTGTAAATTGTTCACAGCGTTTCATTTTGTAATTGAATGATAAAATCGGAGCGTTTGAATTAAAATACGTACCGAAGAGAGAAGTGCGCGATAAGAATACACTCTATGCAATAATATTTTTTATCACGCGTCTAATCAAGATATTATGCATAGAGCGGAACGATTATTCATAAAATTTAAGCCAAATTTGCTGAATATTCGAAATATTCGTATTTATAAGAATTTTTTTAATAAAAGAGATCTTTAAACCCATATGTACAATTGCATCAGTTGAAAATACGATTAAATCTGAATGATACTGTCTAATAGCTTAGCTTAACCGGTTTTTAAGAATAGAAACGATCTTTCTTCGAATGTACATCGCTTTTCGTAAATCTAAGAATGTGTAAATAGGCGATTAGGGGCGCGTTCGGTATTATACAAAAGCTTACAATAATTCTCGATAGCGTAACTTCTGTGTACATATACATATACGTGTGTTAAATATCGTATGCGAGATGACGGCAGTCGGATCATTGTCGTCGTGAAAATAGTATCAGTGTACAAAAAATCGTTCTCTCGCCTACATATTGCTGTATAATAGTCGCTCCATATTTTTGCCTTGGAAAGACTCAACGTGTCGTAGGCAATTTAGTCAAGACTAATCATCTAATATATTCTTCTCTAAGAAGATGAACTTTGTCATCAGGAATCGGATAGAAAGCAAACGAAAAAAAAAAAAAAAAATAATAAATAAAGTAAAAATCAATTGATATAATCGCTGTTCTATAACACGTTGAGTCTTCGTGAGGCAAACACATCCATAATTTCCAACTATTCGCACAACCAAGTAAGTATACAATTTTTTTTTTTATAGAAAAATAAATCTCTTTGTGAGAGAATGGTAGCGCATGTCTTTGGATCGAGAAGCACCCGATTCGTATATATCACGATCGACCAATGATTTAACACAAATCGATGCGCCACGTATACCATGTGTATGTGTATGTGTCTGAATACATGTGTGGTCGGCTAAGAAAGAATAGTCGATTTGAAAATAGCGTTTTTTCGTCATTTGATCATTCGCTTAAGGCCGTGAAAATAAGAGTTAAATAAAATCGATATCGCATTTTTAATCGTTTTATTTTTTTTCTCGTTGAATCAATGCTCGTTATTTTTCAATAAGAAATCGAGCATCGATTAAACGAGAATTTTCCAACGCTTCGATGTTTATTTCAAAATAATACAAACGGTAACTGAGAAATCGTTTCGCAATCTATACGCGATTTGAGATCATCAATATAAATGCACCGGAATGAATATGCTTCTAGAAAACAATCCTTGCAAAATGAATTCGACTAGGACATCGACGTTCCTTCCAATCATACAATTATATATCACCGATTAATTAAAATAAAAAAAAAAAAAAAACAAAACAAATATAGACTATATTCCTCATTCATCACAAATCAATTCCAAAGACTGTGTAATAAACACATTCGATTTTCTTCAAACATTCTCTTATCACATTCTACTTTAAAAAATACCAAATAAAGATGATCTTTCTCTACGAAATCTAAAAAAAAAAAAAAAAAAAAACAGGAATTCAATTCCATGTCTCCGCAATCTCTTTGTCAACGCACAGTCTCGTTAAAACTATGAATACGTTAGATCGATATATCACTCTCCTATAATATATAAATCGTTTCTTCGTCTTCACGCGTCACGTGGAGAAGGTCTTTTCGTAACAACGAACCCCTGTTTCGAGTCATCATTTACGGGTCCGATTGAGCAACTTCGATCTCGGATCGATTAGATCGTTTTCCCTTATCAGGTCGACCCTTCTTCTTCTGATCAAATATTGCACCCCTTCGGCCCTTCGTGAGTGACGACGGCACCGTTGTCTTCACGAGCCACTACTGATCACACTCGGAAGCTAATGGTTGTGGTTGTAAAGATGCCACCTCTGCGTTTCGGCGTTCGAGTCGCACTTTTCAGCGGTGATTCCTTTTTGCGCGTGGTATCTCGAGTCCACGCACACAGGAATTCTCGAGTGGCGGATCAAACCGCCCTCGAGGTGCCTCCATTTCTGGTTCTCGCTACCGTCGCAGATCTGCATTAACAGCGTCGTGCCTTTCGCGTAGACAGGAAGGGTTAGGCAGAGGCCGTGATGCCTGATGAGACCGTCCTTCGTCAGACCCCATTCCTGTAAGAAATTGTTCAGATGAGATTTATCGAGTCGAGATTTATCGTTTGTAATCGAGATTATAAATATCGTTAATTGATTCTCGTCTCAGAATTTGATTTTATCTAGGAAATTTTTTTAATCAAAATTTCGAAAGTCATTTCATATTTTCCTACTAAAAATTCTATATTTATTTCAATAAAATCTCTCTCAACGCGTTATTTCCATCTTCTTCGAAAGATATTCAAAAAACATTCTAAGAATCTTCAATATTTTCTTCAAAATTTCTCGATTCTTTAATCCATCTGTAAAAATATATACAATAATTGAAATATAAAAATTGAATATATCGATCGATAATAGAAACGTGGCGAATGGTTATTTGTATCGTTATTTCATCGCAGTATACTCGAATATACCGGGGGCGTAGCATGAATAACACAGAGCCATACTTACTTGGTTACCACCGGTGTCGTGACACGGGTAAAGTCCCACGTTTCCATCGAGGAGATGGCCCATGCTGTCCAGACACGCGGAGCCCTGTTTCAACGATCCACCGGGTCCACCCTCGCTGGTCGGTATAACCAGCTCTGGATACACGTTTTTCAGATACCAGCTGAAGGGCTTGCAATGCAATTTCCGCTTCAGCTCCATCCTGTCTTGAATACTGAAACAAGGGTAGGCGACGCCCTGTTTTATTAACACCGCTCACGTGCGCTGACGCGTTTTAATGAAATCGGCTATCGGTATTTCGGCCCGTAAATCGAGCTTTTCCTTCTCCTCCTTTTCTCCGGCGCGGGAGACGAGGAGAACCGTAGAAATTAGCCCGTGATAAACGATCTTGAAGAAAAGAAACTTCGTTTCTCGAAGAAAGTTTGGACAATGAATAGATTGTAAGCGGAAGAATAACGTGTGGGTGTTGTGTATCGTGAGATTGTTGTCATCGATGGTTGTTCTCGATGGTGGTAGGAATGGGTAACTTGCGAGGTAATTTATGTTGAAGAAAGGAATATATATATATATATATACTTTCGTCGTCTTGTTTTCTTTTGATACCTGCCAATTATTTGTTAACACGTTCATTGTTTTCGAGGATCCGTGAATAATTGGGAAGGATTGTTGGACATTTTGGCTAATAACTTTGCCTCGTTATTTTTGATCAAGTTATACGTCAATATATTAATTGGTGAACGTGATTATCATGGAATATAAATTGCGTCGTATTACATATCAATATGAAATATCGCATATAAATTTGATATTTTTGATCAATTATACGACGACGAATGAAAATGCACGTTGAATGCGATTATTATCAAATATAAATTATGTTCGATAACATCGTGCGCGATAATATGATATCAAAAAATGAAGCACCAGCAATTATTAGAAGACATACAAATAATTGGCACGTATCAATTTTAATTTTAATAATAATAATTATTACAATTCCTAATCTCTAGAAAGTTAATTCTTCTAACTTTTCAAAAAAGTTAGGTAAATTGGTACAATTTCATCAAAAAAATATCATTCCATTTTGAAAGAGTGGTCGAATATCTTTTACCAGAGATAGGAGTTGTTTAGAAAATCGTAATAGTAATAATTATTATAATTCTTAATCTCTAGAAAGTTAATTCTTCTACCTTTTCAAAAAAGTTAGGTAAATTGGTACAATCAAAAAAATATCATTCCATTTTGAAAGAGTGGTCAAATACCTTTTACCAGAGATATGAGTTGTTTAGGGGATCCTAATAATTATTATAATTTCTCTAATTTTTAGAAAGTTAATTCTAACTTTTCAAAAAAGTTAGGTAAATCATTTGGTACAATTTCATCAAAAAAATATCATTCCATTTTGAAAAAGTGGTCGAATACTTTTTACCAGAGATATGAGTTGTTTAGAGGATCGTACTTACTTTCCATACGGTATGTTACGCGCTAAAGGCACCGCGTTGTAATAGAATTGTTTGTAATCGTCCATCCACACCTCGGCGGCCCTTCTCGTATTTCGCGCGAAAACGTTACCGCTGCCTCCTGGGAACGAGTACGGATGACGTTTTCGAAACACGTGGCCGACGCGCGAGCACGGAATAATCTCCAAGCTTCCCCCGCATTGCCACACGCGGAACGATATTTCTGAAAAACGGGGATCGAATCACGTTCCACGAATTTTCACGGACAAACGCCATAAGAGAGAGATGACTCACCGAGATTCTCGCCACCCCATACGTCCATCTGCGTGTCGTACTTGCCCAATTTCTCGAAATACGCTTTGTTGATCACGAAGAGGCCACCGGCGATCATCGGGGTCCTGATCGCCTGCGTAGGATCCTTTTGCCTCGCCTGCCTTTCCGTTTGGCTCAGGTATTCCCATTTGAACACAAGACTCCAATCGAAACCACCCCTTAAATCGGCTGACGCGCCTACAAAAGAGAAATCGAGAAATTTGATGATTTTTCGATTGAGTAAAGGAATAGAAGAGTTTTGGATTTGATTAATCGGATTGGTATCGCTTGGATTTCTTTTATTTGTTTTTGAATAGAGCACATTGGTTGCTTCCGCATAAAATGTCGAGAGAAGTCTGCTATTTTAACGGTGGTTGAAACAACAAAAGAAATAGAGAAAAACAGAATACAATTTATGTCCGTCCAGGGATAAATGGTTGAGAAGAAGAAGTGCGAGAGTTATTCGAGAGTTGGTTAAAAATGGAGAGTCGAGATAAAAGTTTTCAGTTGTTTATGCACTTAATTCTCCCTCCTATTTCAAGTTTCTTCGTTCCTTTATTTTATATACGATTTCATGCAATTTAAAATGATCGGATTCCTTGTGTCAATTACTAAATAAAAAGTAACATCAATTGTTGGAAATGCAGGATAAAGAAAAAAAAATTGGAATAAAGAGAAACCTTATATATTTTTTACCGATATATTGAAAGGTGTCCATGCTTATGACATCAATAACAGGGCAGACGACCCTTGTAGGATCCTCAGCCACCCTCTCCAGAAGTGGTTCTAGCCAATCGGCGTTGCATTCACAATGCGAGTCGAGGAATGTTAACACGGTGGCGGTGGCTGCATCCGCGCCTCGCACCCTCGACCTCATCAAACCCTCCCTCTTTTCGTTGCGTATCACTCGCACTTTGTGTATCCTCGACAGCTCTTCACCGTCCTCCGCTGGAAAAAAGTAGGTGAATTGTCGTGGCACCGTTCGATGCTCTCCTCGCAGATTGCAAGTTTCAAGTAAGTCACGAGGTTACAACTGGTGGTGTCCAAGAGAGGAATCTATAATCTATAAATTTGGGAAAGTGAACTTACGATGATCACTGAAATCGTCGACCAATATAATTTCCTTGATCAAATGTTCCGGACTCCTGTTCAGCACGCTGAAATCGAAAATGAATTTTCCGTTATATCATTTTCTGTTCTTGCAAATGACTCGTTAGACGATCGTAACAAGAGAAATTTCCTCGCAGAAATTAAACGCTTCTAATTCCATCGAGTGTCGTAAACTACCCTCGAGATATAGCCCGAACCTCTACCAAGAATTCTCTCTTAAATGAATTTCCCTAAATAAATTTGTCTACGGTTTTCCTCTCTTTCCTTTTCTTTTAGAGAGGATGTTATTTCGAACGAGGGGGAGGAAAAAAAATTTCTTTTCACGGTAAATAATTTCGTTTGAGTTTGTAGGATTAATAATACAGAATAGAGAATAAGTCAAGTAGAATTGATCGTGATTGAATATTTAATTTATAAGGATGTAAAATTTTATACGATGTAATATCCGTACGAATATTATTACGGAAAGCAACTATAATATAATAAATAATAATAATAATAAATAAATAATCAAAGGTAAAAAAATAATTGGCTATATTTCCTTTCGCCATTGAAACAAATATGTTTCAAATCGAAAACTCATCGTAGGCGAATTAATTTCATAAGAATCAATGATTTATAATTTTATCGTTGCTTTCTTTTTACGTCATTTCTTCAAATTTCACGCGTGATTTATTACACGAGGAGTATAAATGGGCATGAAATGATGGAACGATGATTAGGAAATTCCATCAGACCTCGTCTCCCTGGACTCTCGGTGTTGAAAGTTTTCTCGCGTTTTCCGTGAAACTCGATCTAGTATTACACGTTGTACGCGTGGGAATTTAGCCGTACGTTATCAGTGAAGAAATATTAATCTCGTTTCGTTGAATTTTGTCCAATGCATTTTCTTGCCTGTCGATATTTTCCCATTTCCAACGATTTCCCGTTTAATCGCTTTTCTTTCTGTTATTCTTCCATAACTCGTGTTACATACAAATAAATTTTTAATTCGAAAAACAAATTTGTTAATACCTGACGACGGTTCTGAGCAACGTCGACCTCGCCTCGTTATGAAAGGTAATTATCACCGAGGTTGGGGGTAGATCCCTCCTCCACTGCTTCATTCGACACCTGAAACAAGAACGGAATTCCTCTTGAAGTTCCATCCAGCTAATAAACAATTTCAAACAAGAGAGCTCTGACAAATAAACAAGATGAAATAATTAAATCAAAGATTCTTCGATATCGGTGTTAAGCATAGTCAACCTAAATACTATGCGAAAATAGCACAAATGAATATTAAAAGGAATAAAACTATTTAATTAAAACTTGAAAAGAGTCGTTTAATGATCATTACAATGAGACGTTGAGAATAGAATCGATGGAAGCATATTATTTATGCTCTATGACAATTAGATAATCCATCGATTATTTCAATATTCGATTAGATTCGATCAAATCTTCATCGTCTGTCCAATCCTATTTATTTATTTCTCCCCTGTAATCTCTGTATAACTTTGATTCGCATTCGATACAATCTTCTTTTCCATTTCTTCTCATAATTCTCTTAATACAAAAAAAGTATTCCAAATGTAACGAAATATTTCATTTTCGAATTCTCTTCGAATTCTTCTCTGTATTGGGCGCAAGTATATAAAAGCTGAAGCTTGGTCTTAGTCCATGGGTGATGGCGAGTAAATAGGGGGAGAGGAAGAAAAAGGAGGGGGATCGTGGCACGCCGACACGGAGGGTACATAAATGCGACTAGACGGTCAGAACGATCCCAATATGTCAGTTCCACTTTTCCGAGATAAACTCGAGGAACGTGTACGGAATGCGTCCACGTGTACCGCTTTCAACCACTCCGCAGCACCTCCTCTCCTCTTCTTCAACATCCTCCTCCTCCTCCTCCTCCTTCTCCATTGCACCAGCGAAATTGTAAAAGTTCACTGATGAGATTATCGATCGCTGGAATTATTACCTGGAAAGAGAGAGAGAGAGAGAGTGCAGCCGGTTGGAAAATTTACCACTTTCCCGCGGAACATTGTGACTGCACCCTTCTTCTTGACTAACTTCGTTGTCACATTAGAGAGCTCTCCGCGTTCCTCCAATCCCGTGACGAATTCGACGGAGGAAAATTGCCGAATTAAAACCGATTCTGAAAGATTACATAACATTGTTGGGAACAAGGCGACGAGTGACGAAAAATTTTTCTTCCATGAATACGTCCAATGTTTCAAGAAAAATTAGGAAGAAACTATGCTTTGTATAGTTGGTTCGTTTCAATAGAAATAATAGAAAAGGTGGAGGGGCAAGTTTGTTCGTGGAAGAGATTTCTTCGAAGCGAGGATATTTTGGGATCAGTTGACGAATTAAAACCGATTCTGAAAGATTATATTAATAACATTGTTGGGAGCAAGGCGACGAGTGACGAAAAATTTTTCTTCCATGCTTAATACGTCCATGTTTCAAGAAAAATTAGGAAGAAACTATGCTTTGTATAGTTGGTTCGTTTCAATAGAAATAATAGAAAAGATAGAGGGGCAAGTTTATTCATGGAAGAGAAGCGAGGATATTTTGGGATCAGATTAGAATGATCGATTCGAAAAATTTGGTAACACATGTATATACATGATAATTAAACGCATAAGTAAACTTGAAAATCGATAATTGGTCGCGCGTTTCCCTCGTTAGGCATTGATTACGAGCAGTTTATCTACTTTGAAATCCGTATTGGACGGGGAGAGCCGAGGGATCGTGTCTAATTCATGGGAGCATAATCCCGTGGAGCGGAGGCAACGAAGCAGCGCCGGCTGTCGGGAACATATTTGCCGACAACGAAATTGCAAACGAGCCTTAAAGCGGGCCAGACGGGACGGATCATCCGGACGGTTTAATTCGAAACTGCAATTCGGGCTTTGGCCCCGACGTTAAAGTGGATAACGCACGGCGCTCGATCCCATCGAGTTCTCGGGACACGTGCACGACCGTTTACACGCGGCACTGAGCCGGCGAAACAAAATCGGCCGTGGAGGAGGGGGTGGGGGACACAGGGAAATCGCGTTTGTACGAGGGATCCGTGTGTACGAATTTGCGAATTTAACGATCGAAACGATCGCCTCCTCTGTACGGAGAATCGTTGAAAATATTCGGGAATCGTGGGAAAATTACTCGTGAAAACGGTGAATGGAACTTTCGATCTTTTTTGACGAAAGATATAAGATAAATATATATATATGCGCGAAAGAATTTGATCGTTTGGTAAGAAAATTCTGAGTTTCGAATCGAAATTGTTTAAGGGAACATGATTTTGGATGTTAGATAGATAGATAAGAGATATGACGTGGTTTGAATTGTACATTTCAATTGTTGGAAATTCTTTTATATTTTCTTTCCGCGGTATTAATAGCAAACGATCAATAAAAGACAATTATCCTTATCTCTAAAAAGAAAGGATTAATAAAATTATCAATACTTCGAACGAAAAAAAAAAAAAAAAAAAANAAAAAAAAAAAAAAAAAGAAAAAGAAATCCAATCATTCCATAAATCCAATGAAATTATAATTGTAAAGCATCGTTCTAAAATTCTATATCGTTTTTTTATATCGAGCGATCGTAATAACTTCGTGTTCCATCCGCGATTATCACGCGCCATGGAAAGATATCGGCTCTCGAGAGATGAATGAAAAAGTCGAAGAGCATAAAGTATAAAGGTATAAAGAAAAATGAAGCGAATTCGGGAACAATATTGTATAAATTTAACCCGGGAGCATTGCATGCACGCGTTGGGAAAACGAGGATGGACGGTCGCGATCCGCGCGAGATTCGAACGAGTTCCGGCTTAATCCTGCGCCGCATCCGGATCTCACATCGAAATGCACTCGTGGATACGGCCAAGTGGTTACAACGGATCAACGCGGCCCAGGAGAAAGCCTGGGCCGACACGGGAAATAAATCTGAATGGCCGATGAATGAACGCGGGACACGGTGAATTTCCGGTTATCCATAGTGCAATTTAACTGCGGAATTTTATGCGGAATACATTTTGATATATTCTCGAAAATGAACGATCGGCTTTCGAATGTATGGAAAGAAGATGAGATCGGAAATGAATAGAAATATATAGATTAACACGAGGAAAAATCGCTATTTGGGATTGTTTGTTTGAAATATGGAATTGGAAGGCAAAAATTAATTTTTGGGGATATTTAAAGATTATAGGTTTAATCTTTTGTTTTTTTAAAATGTAGTATAATGATAATATAAAACAAAAGTAATTTTTAATCTACGAAAATTAATAGTTTAATTAATTGTTTCTTGGAAATTTATATTTATCAAATTATCATATATTTAAAATTTTTGTTTTATATTATATTAGTGGTTTAAAGAAAAATATATTATTTCATAAGCTGCAGGTAATGACGAATATTATTTTTTATAGTGCATTTTAAATGATAACACAGAATCCTTGTTTCCAGTGAATTTCCATAGAAATGTCTATTCGAGTATAATTGGTAACATGCCAAGCTCGAGACTCCCCCTCCCTCCCCCTTCTCCCTCAAAAAAAATAAAAAATTCTCTCCAACCCCTTTCACGTTAATTAATTCCCATATTCCCATGCGCGAGTATTTCGAAACTGCGCTCTCGAAGCCGTCAGCGCAAATCCCAGCTGAGCGGATTTTTCAGGATCCGGTCGACGTCATCGGATATTCTCGTTCGAAGTTTAAAAATAATTCCGTCCAAGCGGTTTTAATGCGCGACGCTTGAATATATTATCTTGTTTTTTTTTCTTCCGTGGATGTAAGAAAGAGGAATTGTAGAACTTCGACTGCATAATTTATGTCATAGTAAAATTATCATTTGTCGTAACAGAAGTTAGAGGAGTCGATGCAATTTAAAAATTACGGAGAAAGGAGAAATTAATTCCATTTTTAACGCTTATTGGGCTATTAGTATTATTTTATGTAAATATTTGTTGTAATTAAAACATCGTGAAAACAAATAGGTACGTATAATTATATTTCAATCAAATTATCTGTTAATAACGAAAATATATAAAATATTTTAGAACTTTTCCAAATCTTGAAACAAAAAAAAAAAAAAAAAGGAAAATCAAGCATGGAAATTCGAAAAAAGGGATGATTGCGTATGGAAATCTTAAAGATGATAAATTAATCTGCAAACAGGACCAAAAATACTCTCAAAATTCAATGGATAAAACTTAATATGTTCCACAGCGAGATAAAGAGAAAAAATTGCAAAAAAATTGTAGCGGACATGCGTTAAAAAAATCCGATAAATTATATTCGCCTCGCTTATTAGTCGTGGGCGTGTGTAGACTCTTATATTTCAAACCTGTGAATAACCAACCTCGTTCACCGTGAAAATGCTGCTTTGTAAGATTAACGTAAAATCCAGAAAACGGTCTGATCTCAGGATGGAAAATCGCTCGACCCCTTTGTTCAACCCTCTCTCTCGAAGCGAACCGGATTTTCTCACGGACCTTCGACTCTGAGATCGAGGAACGAGGCATCCCGGCGAGAGACATAAATTCGACACTGTCTCTGATGTTGTAAACGTGGATTTGGATCGTACTACACGGTTCAAAGTACTAGAACGAAATACTCAAAATCGCGAGTAAGACGAGGGGTGTTTTCCGAGTTTCACGAATTGGAGCGTTAAAAAGTGGTTTCTTAAAGAGTGAAGTAATTCTCCATCTTTAAATTTGCTTATATATGCATGATCTACGTGTCTGGTAAATTTGCATATTCGTAACGACAGACTTATTTTATATAATCCGTAGTAACGCATAGGGAGATTATGAATATTTTAATTAGGGATGACAACGATGTTAATTTAAAAAATTAGTACGAGGCAATATTTGTAAATCCTTAATATTGTTAAGGTTATTTCGGTCCAGGATTATCATCATCTAGGATTATCTTCTAAATGCTTCATAATGTAATATGATTAAAGAGTATGAAGCATCGTTAAATCATGCTCAACAGTGACTTGAAATTTTGCCATCTTTTGCAGATTCTCTTCTTCTGCAAATATTCTTTTAAAAATCCATTAAAATCCCATTTTTTTTTCTTCAATACCTGTGTACACCATAGGCTAATGATAGTCTTCTCTTCATGGAACAAGTCAAAATTCATCAAGTGTCTTAATTTTGTCCAATGAAATGGAAAAATGGAAAAGGAATGGAAAAAATCATGAAAAGGAAAAATCGTTGTTTCATTAAGATGATCCATAGGGCAGAATTCGTTAAACTTCCTATTGATTTTCCCCTTTCGTTCACCCTCCCCTCCATCCTCTCCCTTGTAAAAATTCATTGCAATTTTAAATTGCTTGTTCTTCATCAACGGTCCTCGCATCCTTTTGTGAATAGGATAATACAGAAACTCTATCAGTGACAAGTTATTCCAGCTTTTCACGTGGCGAGGATCGAAGCTTATTAGAAACATACCGTTCTGCTTTGGAAACCGATAGAATAATATACAGAAATAGAGCATTCCGGCTTTGATCTTCCTTCCGTGGCAGAAACTCTCCTCCATGAAACTCGAAAGGGACCAAAGATATATATATATATATACTTACTTGCGAAATTGCTTTTCATCGATATTTCGTCGAGATAACGTCGAATTAAATTCTCAGAGAAATTTATGGAATACATTTCTTCTAGAAGACATTTGGACTTGGTCTAGTATAATATTAAAAGAGATGTCTTTCGCTTTCGATACAATATTAGGACACAATGTGAGCTATGTATATTTCAACAATGGTGAAAAATGATGAAAGCGGGGGATGAAAGACTAATTTTTATCTTCAAATTTCAAACACGATATAATAATAATACGTACGAAAGAATTGTTCTTTGCGCGCGTGAGTGTTGCTCGCAATTTCTATGAAATGAAAAATATTCTGTACCTTCTGTACCGTGCAGAAGAGAAAGATGTCTTTCCTATTGTACATTTTTAAAAAATTCTATTCGAGGGACGAGGCGAATAAATACGTTTCCAAATATCACAAGAGGTACAAAGAAATATTTTCGTTCTATCTCCCATTGTATCTTCCGCATCTATGAGAGTTCAGTTTCAATGGAGCGTTATCCGTCGATCGAAATGGGAAGAGGCTCGATATCACGGGTGGATTGTCTATATTCTCGGCCTCGAAGAAGGAAGGAATTTCAGCGTGCATTCAATGCTTCTTGCGAGAAAAACGAAATAATATCGTATCACGTTCGGGGAGGGAGTAGAGCAATCACCCGATCGAAAAGTTATTGCGCTCCGTTTGGAACCGGTATGAATCTTCCTCGGCGACACTCGATCAGATTAAACTAGGGTGAAATTTAATTTAGAGCGTACAGTTTGTTCGACTCGAAATGCGCTTGCGCCCGTTTCATGATCGAACGTTTAATTAATTAACTAAGTCGTCGGTCAACTTTATCTAATTTGAAACCGGTGGATCGAGATGATGATGGCCGATCTATCTCTGATTACACGCGCTTTTCGTTCGCATAATGTGGAAATATGGAAATTAGAAAAGGAGAAAATTGTGAAACCTGTATACAAGAAACATTGTGGAGAGAAACAATAAATCGATAGAATAAATAATGGAATAACGATCAATCTATTCAAGACTGACCAGACTAAATCGATTAGAGGCACGAATATCAATAAGATGTATAATGATAATACATACATAACATCAAAAATCAATTTTACCCAAGCTTTAAATCAAAATCAATCTAAAAACAAATCGATTAATTCCTTCCACTGCACGTGTGCGAATTCTTCGACTCTTGACCCGAACAAAAGAGGGGAAAAATGGAACAATACCATCCCCATTTTGGTGAAACCGCGTACAACACTCTCAATATCGTTCATTTGTTCGAAAAACATTGATGGAAAAGAAAAAACGGCCGCCGGTATGGTAATAATAATTTCCTCCATTTTCCATCCACTCGGAGGTCATCCATCGATAATCACGGAGCAATCACGGCACGCAATGCATATTATCAATCGTCCATCGACGTTCAAACGAGTCGAGTTAATCGGATATATACATATATATATATATACCTGTTAATGAGAAATCGGTTCACGAATGGTATGATTATAATTACGTGGTATGACGGGGCTACAACGAGTGGAAAACGAGGTCGTGGGACTCGTGGCGGCGGGAATCGGGGGCGAATTTCCTGGGATTGGTGGAATCGATGGTCTTCTTAATAACGCCGCGGATGAGGCTGTCGTCGAATCGTGCGACAACAATACCGAAACAGCCTCGATATCGTGACCGACATCGTGTTTCCATTTTCGATGATTATTTCTCGTCGGATCGACAACGTTTCCTCTTCTTCTCTGACTCGATAAAAATCCCTCCTCGCCCTTCAACGTATGCGCGCACATGTGTGCTATTCCTTCTATGTCGACAAATGGAAACAATGGCATAACGTGTTGTTGTGCGTTCCATGAATGAATTCGAATCGATTTCGGGAGTCGAGAAGAGTAGAACTCGTGCGAATTTTGTTATTTATTGTTACTGAAAAAGAAGAAGTGACGATGAAGTCTTTTCGTGTTTATAACGAGGAATGTTTAGAAGAAAATGTAACGCATTTCATTTATTTTATAACTAACAAAGAAATATATTTGTAGGAGCACGAGTACGTTAATCTGGAGAAATAAATATTTCTTATTAACATATGTATATATATGTTAAAAAAAGTTAAAAAAAGAAGCTGTGAGTTGGAGATATATTTCGAAAATAAACGTGTATTGAGCTGTGTATTTTTTATTATTCATCATCAGTTAACGAAATAATAGAATCATCCTCAACATTTGGCGATGCTGAGGTATAGAAAAAAGAAACACAATAATCTTGGAACTATTTTAAAATTATTGCATTTTATTAGGGGACAACGAAGCTTTTTAAATATGATGAGAAAAAGAAAAACGATCGACTCCACAAATTGTCAATTTAATAAATGAAAAGAAAGGAAGAGAAATGAATTTTTCCAAGATCGATGAGATAATCATTATTTTCTTTCGAAAGAAATCCCTTTCACGCCAAGAGATTTTCCCGTTCCGATGGACGATTCGAGAAACGAAGCTCTCGAGACGCGAGGGAATCTTTTTTTTTAACAGAATGTCGCGACGCGGCTCCATCCCTAATATTTTACGCGCGAGATATATTTCTCGATGGTTTTCATCGATTTCGCGCGTCGGATGTCGCGTACGTTGGCCAAGGAAGGAAAGGCCCTTGTATCCCGTGGAATAAGAGCGTGGCAGGTGCTTTAGCCTCGACACGGCGGTAAATTTCCTGGATTTTATCGGGAAAAATTTAGAGACACCGTAAAACCACGCGCCGTCGAACGAAGACGCGTATGTATAGATATCTCCGGATTCAGGATGCGAAATACTCCAACGCTGACACACACCGGTCGTTAACCGGAGATTTTATGGTGCGTAAAACCTTGCGAGAAACCGGTCGACATGTTCACGAGGATGTAATCCTAATTACGAATTTTATTACTAGGCTTTATTACATTCGCCGCCACTGGTTCAAGCATCGTCGACTAGTTGATACAGTACATCGGATAAGGATCGACGAATCATCTACTATTTAACAATGACGTCAAAAATCATCACGATTCTTGAGGAGATCGTGCGTTTATGTAATTTTTATATGATATAGAAAGCTAGAAATAGAATCTCAAGAAATAGAATTCTCGTTATTATACAGATTGTCTTAAAATCAAACGAAAGAACAGGATAATATCGTTCCTAGAACGCCGTAAACCCGTTGCTTTAAAGCTCGAGCCGCCAATTAAGATGGGGAATTGGTTGGCGGGAAATCGAAACGAGGATGTGTACAGCCTATCCTGTCGAAAACCAATCCACTCAGGAATCATCAAAAATTCATGGTCGATATCTTACCGCGGTCTTGGCCCACCCCCCTTTTGCCCCCCAGCAGAAGGGGGGGCCAAACACGAATCGATGCCTCGTCGAACTCGGAATCGGAACACAGCGTGGGAAACGCGAGAAGCAGGGGGTGGGGTCGCTTTAATTAATTTCCCCTTTGCAATGCCAACCAAACGTAAACGACACTGGCGTGACTATTTCAATTTACATCGGTCAGTCCGTAATTATTTCATCGAAGCGGGATGGCCGCCGCCGCGCGAAAATCCACCGACGTCGTTCCTCGACTAAATTGCAATTCACTAACCTCCCTCTACTACGGTGGTGTTCAATCGAATTCTAGTTAAATTAGAATCTCTCCTCTGGAATCTCGGTCCAACGATTCCACGAGATCCACAGTGCAAATTAATCTGTCGCCTTCTCAACGATTTATTTATTTCTTTTTTTTTTTGATAAATATATCAAGTTTTTCCTTAAATGCGACAATAAAGGTCATGGGATTATTAACACGAAGCAATAATCAATGAAGTTGCCTTCAATCATTTAATGAAATTCATTTTCGTTATTAATTATCAAATTCCTCCGTGGATCCGAATACTTATCGGAGAAATAAAATTTTTAAATTATCATTTAAATTATTCGAGTCTGGTCTCAAGGCTCAAGCACGAATCCAAAAGGCGACGCAATTTTCGAAGGCACGAGCACATTGTCGCGTAAAACCCCCTCGACGAGCATTGTACTCGAGCTGATGACTAATTAACGAAAGGGTTCGAGTCCTCCCCGGAGATCGGTTAATGAACCCGTGGCAAGCCTCCTCCTCGTCGAGGCTCCTCCAATTGCTCGTGTTGCGCGAAATCATCCCTAAAGCTGTCCATTCGGACTCCGTGGGATCGTTATTCAAGCCCTTTTCCCTTCCTTATAGCGAAGTATTCCTGTCAAGAGGGAGCGGAACAAGGGTTATTGGGGTAGACAACGAAAGGAAGGAAGGAAGGAAGGAAGGAAGGAAGGAAGGAAGGAAGAAGTGGAGTGTTGTGCACGAGTGAGAAATGATAGGAGCGCGAGTTCGAAGGATGAAAATGAGACGGGGAAAGGTGGCGAAGGAAATAGAAATGACAGAAATAGATGGATCTTTATTACGTGGTGCAAGGTATTGTGTGTGTTGCAGCTTAGCCGCGATGAAAGTAAATCGAGGATACGATATCGAACCTCGGAATAAAACGGATGAAAGCGTAGGGATGAAGAAGACACGGAGATGGATGAACCCGTCGATTGGAAAAGTAAAACAACCTCGACGCTGATCCCACTCGATGAAACCGATTATTATTATGGCCTCTCTCTTATTTTCCATCTGATCGAAGAACGATCGAGAGGCAGGAATCGAAGAAAATTAAACGGAATGTTTTTTTACGATACTTTAACTAACTATTTGAACTTGGAATCATTTTAATTTTTTCTTCTATTTACATGGCTTGAAATCATTATACTATAATTCTTTCTTTTGGGACAATTGAAAAATAAAATATATTATCATCTCTAATATTTCGAGCGAATCAAGAGTGGATACAAACAAGAGATTCCTCGAACGAAACTTTAATTAAAAATCAAAGTACAAATCTTGTTTGCCTCCTTCGCCACCACGTCCATTTCAATTTCAAATATTCGAAACAACCTCGCTAAAATAACATTTCCACATAAAAGTTCTTCCACGTTTGCAATGAAATCTTTAAAGACTCTTTAAAAGCTAAGCTCTGGAAGTTCACCAAAGCAAACAAGCGAGGAACGAGAGAGATAAAAATCTCGTGGGGAGATCTCGTGGGGTTAATCAGCAAACATAGATTCAGTAGCTCAGCACCGTCTCGTAACTTGACTCGCGTCGAAAGGATCGAGTCAAGAATCCAGCGAGATGGAATGAGAGAGAGAGAGAGAGAGAGAGAGAGAGAGAGAGAGAAAGGTGAAATGGAAAACAAAAGCGGCTGAAAGGGATAGCGTTGTTGGATAGCGTTCTGCATTTGTTCTTGGAAACGAAACTCGAAAGTTTCCTCGTTCTGGCCGCCTTGGAAGCAACCACTTAAGCTAACGCGAGGCTCAAACAAACGATCAACCGAGGATCAACGCGATCCAACTTTCCAAACAGATCTGAATACTCCCGCGACGCGTTGTACGAATACAACGTTGCTCGCGTTTGTGATTGCGACACGTCGATGCAGTTTTCTCGAATAACTTTCGTCATATATATAATGATGCCTCGTATCTGGGGAGAAGAACTTTACCTTGCAAAATTGATTATCGTTATCTCTACCTATTCTTTTTGGAAGAACCTACCTTTTCATTTTTGTGAATTATCGAACAAGCTCGCCAAAAAAGAGACTTTGTTGCTCAATGTTTCATTCTATCTTACATCGAGATAGAATTCATTGCAAATCACTCCGAGAAACATCATGGATCTTTCATGGAATGAAATATTAAAAGAGTGAAAAGTTTTGAAGAGAAAAAAGGAGATGAGCTTTGCTTAAAAGCAAATTCTTTCAAATAAGGTACATGATGGATACGAGTGTAAAATACGATAATCAGTGATTGAAAATCAAAAGAAAATTGAATTAATTTAATCGAGAGACTAGATTGAATATATAATGAATGTCACGTCTTTTTACTTTTTAAAAAATCGTTAAATATTCTGCATATATATATATATCTTATCAAAACTTCATTAAGCTGATCCACTGATCCTTCAATTCTTCTCCGTACTTCTAATAGGATTTATTGGCTCGTGAATCGAATAACTAGGGATACGTTTCTCGTGCTCCATCATTTCCCTTTAATTGCTTCTCGATCGGCCGTAACCGTCGTTCGATAAAAGAGAAGAGAAAGTCTCGATTAAAAAAGGAAAAAAAAGGAAAAGAAAATAAAGTAAAAAAAAAGAGAGGAGAGAAATAAGAAGGGAGCAGCTCGGTTGTGACGTATCGTAGTCTCGTCTCGACCTGGACCAAATTCGTCCCTCTCTCGAGGGTCAAGAAACCGGCTATTCCGTATTTCCTCCGCCGGTTGGAAGTCGAAGTGATGGTATTAGCGGCGGGACAAATCGATGGATTAAGGCCGTTCGTGCGACGTGAACCCAAGTCGAATCTTGTCTCTCCTTTCCCACGTTTCTCTCATTTTTCTCATCCTCACCTGCCGCCTAATTGCCGCCTCTCTGCAACTCGTTGAAGAGCCACGTATTAAGTTTGCAGCTGAAAATTCCGACCATCGACCGGTTCCACTGTCAATTAAAGTTTTCTTTTTAATTACGACACGCGCGAAACTATGGCTCTGAAAGCTATGATTAATCGAGCCTCGAGAAAGGAAGAAGTGAGTGTGTTATTTCTTGTGTGTTAAGTCTAAGAGCACGCTGTACGCATTGCATGCGTCTCGACGCGTGCAATACGAAGAGAAATATAATAAAACGGATGGGGTGGCATTACGATTATGCAGAAGAGTTTACGAAAGTTTTTCCATAAATTATTTCAACTTCTTCGATCGAAGAGAGTTGTTAAGAAGATATTTCCATAAATTATCTCAAGTATTTCTTTTTTCATCATTATTATTTTTAATCAAGTGGTATTTTCTTTCAAGAGTTTCTTTTATATATGAGATATTTCTGTATGGTATAAGGAAATAATAATAATAACGAAGAACGTAGAATCTTATATAGGATTCGATAGATCGTAAAATGTCGTAATTAGACACTGGCAGTTGGAAAATTTATTGATTATACGAACATTTTTTCCATTGAATTCAACATACATACATATTGATGCGCTTATTCAAGTTTATCAACCTCTTTCCCCGAAGAAAATATTTCCTCTAGCGTCAAGAATTCTTCAAAAAACGTGGCTACGCTATCTAAATCCTTCGTAATCCTAATCTTTCGCCGTTGAATCACGAATTATGAGGCGCGAAATCCTTTCTTATCTCCCTTTTACGATACTTTTCTTGTGGGAGAAAAAAATTTTTTCCGCTTCATACTTAACGATAAATGCAACCATTTTGACGTAAAAGATTATTTTATTCGATCAATGGGAGAAATCGAATGTAAACGAATCATTGAAGCGACAATCAAAGCGACAATTATATTATTTTGAAATTAATTAACATGCTCGTCATCCTCTATAATTTTAAATGTATTCATTGGCACGTCGATAACGTAGCGGAAAATAATGAAGAGAGTGGTCAAAAGGTCGGCATAACGCATTGCTAGTCACGAACATTTGCGGTGAAGCGGCGGACGTATAAAGGAAGACCGGAAGCGATGTCGATACCACTTGTGCCTAGCATTCCACGAGCCACCATTGTTTTCGATCGTCCATCGAAAGATTACAATCTTTCTGCCAAAGATTACAATCTGATATTCCAACAATTTATTAATTCAAACATCACGATTTAAAAACGAGTTGTCATTTTTGTGAAATAGCGTCAGTATTTGAGAAAAGTTCAAAAAAAAAAAAATTGAATTTGAAGAAGAATATTTAATTTCTAAGTTCAATTAAAAAAAAATTGTTGCAAATATCGAAAAATTCAAGATTCATCTTCATTTGTCTCGACAAGTGCCGATTTCACTAAAATTCTCTTCTGTAATTTTTTCAAATTCTCGATGAAAATAGGAAAACTATTATCCCACAATTCTGGTCCAAAGTTCTCTTCTTGTAGATGCAAGAACGAAACTTTTCTTTCACGTCTCGCGCGCGATGTAGCGGAAGTGTGCAGGTATACGTATCGATTCACGCGACGTAAACGTCGCCAAATTCCTCTGTAAGTGCACTTCCTTGGGTTCGAAATCGAATTAGATATTCGTCGTTGGAAAAATCCTTCCCCCTCCCCTTCCCGTTTCATTCTTTCACGTTTTATTCGTGAAAAACTTCAGGTTTCTTTGGTGAAAACAGATCCGTGTTATCCGAGTACTCGCTTCTTTTCACGGGAAATTTGTATTTCAAGGAAGAAATTTGAGCGAGAAAGTTTTTCTTTTTTTCGAAGTTTCACGAATGATTACAAAATTCGAACGTTTTCGTGAATCAACAATGATCCAACATTTTCAGATAATTCTACCTTGGAACGGTGGAGAACATTATCCTTTTTATCTCGAGTTTGATGGATTTTTATTCGAGACTTGTTTTTGTTCCATGGTTTTTCCACCATGGTCAGAGAAAAATTAAGTCGAGTTCCATTTAAGTTCCTGTAAATTCTTTCACCGATGACGTTAATGCGTCTTTGGACATTCGAGAAAGGGAATTACTTTCCCATCAACATCTTGCGTTGTGGGGAAGAAACTATTTTATCGCTTTGTTACTTAGCGATAAGCAGAAAGCTTTAAAGCAGAACTTATCGTGGATTATCCTCTCTATATATATTCGCGATGTTATGCAAATTGTCGGGGGAGATCTAGGCGATTCAGGAGGCGTAAGCTTGAAAAACTCTTGCGTTTCTATCTATAGTGATTGCGCTTCTTTGTTTAACAATTGCGACAATTGCGTTAAGAAGTTACATATTTCGATTATCCAAGAGAAAGAGTTTTAATCTTATTCACGTATTCATCTATAATATCATCTCTCGTTCTGAATAATTGTGTGTGTTTTGATTTTTTCGTCAATCCACCCTCTCAATCTCGATCTTTTTTCACTTCACAATTATCTCGAAAATACAAAGTAATTACTTTTCATGAAACTATTTTCAAAATTGATGAAAATTAATTCTTCGAATCTAAAGATTCTAAAATTCAATCCTCCAAGAATATTCAATATTCTACGATACACTCGACTATGATACGAATTGATCGAAGATATTATGAATTATTGTGCGAAATTTCAACAACAAATTTCCCTTTTTAAATTCGTGAAAAGATTGGTGAAAGAGGGTGGATATAAAAGGGGATCGAAAAAGCGGAAGAAGAAGAAGAGGCCGATTCCGGGGTGATATCCAATGGCCGCCGCATCATGAATGCGAATCGCTAGTCGGGGAGGCGTAAGTTATAGACGCATTATTTCCGCGACAGAGGCACGCCGTGCTTTTTCTCCTATTTTCGCCGCCGTTCCATCTCCCTTTCTCTTTATTCCACGCGTATATTTCCTGCAACGGACCGATCCTTTTGTTTATCCCCCGTCCCCGCCGCGATGCAGCGACAACGACGGCCCCCGCCTTCGATCCTCCACCCTTTTCTTCTCGAATGCTCGTTTTTTCTTCTCGAATCTCTATGGTTCGTGACTCTATGGTCAGATTGTTTTCTCTCCTCCGGTGAAAAATAATAAAAATCCCATGGAACGGAAAAGGATGGAAGAGTTTCGAGAATTAAATTCATTAATCGGTTATTGGGATATTTTTCTCTCTTCTTTTTTCCTACGTATTTTTATTTGTTCTTTTCAAGAGGAATTGATTAAATGCTGGACCATATTTATTTCGATAATATCGTTGTTGGAATTAAAATTGGAGCTTCGTAAAAGATGGCACGAAACGAGGATATCTCGAATTTTTACCGAGCATTTTAAACTTTCGAACTTGCGATTTTGCACGCGGAATTTTAAGTTGCTAGTTTTTAACTTTTCGAGTGATAATGTTAAACGTAAATATCTCTTTTCATGATCTGATAACGTTAATTATTAACATGATACACACATATATATTTGTGTTAAAATATTATTTAATAAAGTACAATTTTTTTTTATCCATGGGATAAAAAAATTATATTTATTTTCACTTAACAGACGTAAGATATAATTTTTAGTTATTATCCGTTCCATGGGATTATTATTATTAAGGTATTATAATATATCAGACGGTTTTTCTTCTCGATTGTCAAATTATTCATCTTCAAATCGATAAAATACACGCGGAGAGGAAATTATTTCAATTCGCTTAAAGTATTACACGATGAAAATTCTTTTTCGTCGGAGGGAGATTTAAATCTAATCAGTGAAAAATATAGGGGAAAAGAAAAAGAAGAAGAAAAAAAAAAAATAAAAGTTCGATTACGTCGCCGACTAGGAATGCAGAGCGAAGGCCGGCCGACCGGGCCGGTAAAGGTCGAATATCGTGTCGAATTCATCGGAATTCCAGAGGGAATGTCCTGGATTCGAGCGTCGGAGATTTAATCTCGCCACTGTTCGTTAAACGACCTTGTCAGGAATGCCGTAAAACCGCTTCAACGTCAAAACGACGTTGAAAGACTAGGATCGCGACCAACTGACTCGCGCAAGTTTAACTTTCACGCCACGAATCTCTTGTTATCTCTCTCTCTCTCTCTCTAAAAAAAGAAAAGAGCAGAAAAAACAGTTTTTTAAAAATTATTTAAAACATTTCAAATTCAATTCCATTGTTCGCATTGTTTCGAATAGAAATGGATTGAGAATTTTAGAAAATTGGATCCGAGATTTTGCGAAATCTCGAAATTCTCGAAAGCTGAATTGTTTATTTTTTATTTTCTTCGTCGAGAAATAAAATTAATTATCGTACTATGTATAATTAATAGATCGTATCGAGTAAAACGAGTCCAAAGTTTAAATTCGATTAAATTATTATTGGTAAAATAGAATTATTCTTTATTTTATTGGATATTTATGTTTTCGAGAAACTTTTTTATACATTTCGTGCGATCCATATATATATATATATAGCTTCGAAATTCTTCTTCAATTTCAACTCCTTCTCTCGTGGTCGTTGTTGATCGTTCCATTAATCACGTGGAGGTACGTTTACACGCTTAATGGTCGATTGCGCGTGGTCTGTCATTTGTCTCGGTTCGTCCCACATTTTGTCTCGTTCCGCAGATTATGCTACAGCTGTCTCGTAATGCCTGACTTATACAACCATTCGTCATGCTTGGCGAATAAAAATACACGGAAGTCGCGCGCATAAATCCTCGGTGGTATATCAATATTATGACTCGTGGAGTATTATCATTTGTGAAGTGAAAGATGACTGTCTGTAATTTTCCGATTTTCACGTTTTATCGTCGTACTTAGATTACTTCCATTCGAGTCTTTGAACCACTGTGCGTTTTAAGAAACTTTCGATTCGTGAAATATTTGTAATCGGATAGATGAAGGCAAGGAGATCGATTGTTAAAATTTTTATTGAATTATATTTCAAGTTTTCTTTCTCGATTAAAATTTTTACACACAAAAAAAAAAAATTGTGGAGAATCGATTTTAAACACCGAAATCGAAAGTGATGAATCTTACATTTATGTAATTTAATTTTGTGTTAAAAATATCTTTAAATAGGCAATCATTGAGACAGCGTTCTTAAACGATTGGATATAGAGGTATTAGTCACTTGTCTAGCACAGTTGTTCAATGACAATTTAATTTATCAGAATTGGCCAGAAGTGAGTAATTTAATCGAGACGTTGTTTCTGTTTATACATGAAGTGTGTACGAAGGAATGAAGTCAATTAAAAATTAAGTTTTCAATAAGACAGTATTGTTCTTCTTTAGATTTCTCAAAAATTAGTCTCCTTTTAAATTTACACACACACAGTAGCACAGTTTTCAAAACTTGTGATTTTTTGAAAAAGCTAGTAGTAGATTTCTGGAATACTGTTCATTTTACATCGACTTTCGTCTTGAGGAATAAAAAATAATTCGTAGCTATCGATTCTAATACGAATGATAAATCGTGAATCGAACATTATAACAAAATTTAACTACTGCAAATCAAATTCAAACACGCGTAATCACTCGCAAGGAATAAATCGAAGGATTTTGTAAAAACATCACAATTTATATACTTTGCGATAGTTTGTAATTTTTTTTTCAAAAACCACGATTAATTATACGGAGAGATAAACGTAGAGACGATAAACGCAATCATGGTAATGGGATTAATTAATCGGTGAATCCGAATTAATTGGATCGAATCGATCGTTGAAAGCAAACGGGATGTTTCATCCTGTCAGCGATCGTGGTTTGGTTTACGACGTGACCAGGACGAGTGGCAACGTTCCACAGGGCAAAGGGATGGTACTTGTTCACGGCACTGGCCCCAGGTGGCAAACATTTGAGTTAGCAACGTCTAGCCGGCCGAGACAGGTCAGGTCAGGTCAGGCTATTGTTTGTTCCGAACAATCTGACTCGTTCCGTTTTCTCGCTTAAGATAGAAAGGGGCATAATTCTCGGCGAGTTTTACGCGTAACAACTGTACACCCCCTGGGCGAATTTCAATATTTGACGGTCTTAGATAAACGCCAGCCACCAAAGATTGTTAATATCACGAGCTTCGATCCTTGCCTGGACTCGAATCCTTGAATAACATTGCGGCTATGTCGACACGATGGGGAGAGAAATAAATTTATTTCATCGATTATTCTCCTGCGCAAATAAAATAAATATATTGTGTACAATTAGAAAAGAAAATCAGGAAAGTGGACGTATGGTAAAGATACATATTGTTTTAGACGAGGAAATTTTATAACGACGAAATTACGAATTCAAAACAACGACAAAATGAAGAAAAATACAGAATTGTTTCTTGTTATATTCACAAGCTTCAAAAAATTAGAATTTTTTCGATCATTAAATTCCTTCGCACGATAAACATATCCTCGAAGATAGTGAAGAAAGTGTATTAACTCGTGTATCAAAGTAGATAAATATTTTCCCACCCCTTCTTCTCATTACTGACAAACCAACCTCTTGATTCACTTCGCTCGATCCTTAAATTTCAAGGATCTCTCGTTGCCCTTACTCCCGAGATTTACCTCTAAACTTTTATTGCGTCGTTTGATTTATATCAACGATAACTCTGCCTTACAGTCAACCCTCTCTTCCCCCTTCGAAATTCCTCCGACTTTACAAAAAGAATCCCAGAGACAGAAACGAAGGGAAGTAAGAAAAACTAAAAAAAAGAAAATGAAACTTCACCGCGAATCGCGTGCATTTGCCTTCCCCTCTTCTTCCTCTTCTCCGATCCATAAATTCCTCGGTGGATCGTAATTCAACCCCTTCCCTTCCCAACCTTTAACACGCATGATTCCACGATACAGAAACAGAATCCTACAAGCGTTCACGCTGAATTATGCAAATCAGAGGCAAAACGATTTCGTTCTCCGCGAAGGGGTAGGTTGTAGATGGTGGGATTCCTCTGTCTGCTGTGGTTATGGTTCGTTTCGACAACGTGCCAATAATCGTCCGTTTCCTGAAATCGAAAATTTCCACGTTTTTTTCCAACACACGCGAAATTCCGTACCGATGCATTTGATAATCTCGTTAAAAGCCGGGTTCGCATAATCGAATTCGTGAAATTTCCCGCGAATCACACCCTTATCCCACCCTCCCCGTGTCCCCTGCCCTCGTTTCGAAACAAATTGGATCGCGACCCCCCCCATTGTCTAATTTGGAGCTTCGACGCATTATCTCGCTCGCCATTTATATATCTGAAACATTGGAGGGAGGAGGAAGGGGATGAATTGATCATCGATGGTCGATTAAGTGCGTTATGGTCGGCAGGTAATTTTACGGACGATGTTTTATCGCTTGGTCGATCGTTGTGGAATTTTTGGTACCGCTTTTTCTCTCTCTTTTTTTCTTTTTTCTTTTTTTTTTTTTTTTTTTTTTTCGATGGTGGCACGAGCGGATGAAGAATGATCGTTGGGGGGATAAGTTTGTTGCGCATAGCATAGCGTTTCCACGATCGCCGTTGCACGTACGGTATAATCGATCCGCGTTAACGGACGTGTTGTCAGGTTTTATTGGTGGGAATCAGGGATTCGTTTTTTCCTTGAATTGGATACAGATGTATTTTCGTAATATCCGATAAACGTTCAAATATACTGTAATACATTGAAGTGACAAAAATTTTTCTTTCTTTCCGGGAAATTTTACCAAGGCGTTGTTTTATGCCGCGTGTTGAGGATAAGTGTAATATTTGATTTATAGAATTTTTTTATATAAATTAATGGTACGTAAATTCATGCAATATTCGATTGATAATATTACTTTCGATAAAAATTGAAATGAAATGCTCGAGCCCCTAACGAGATGCCGATCGAATAGAGAAAGAAATGCCGCGCCGGGATCATTCCCAACTCGAAACGTTCCCTGCTGATTTCTATTTGCAAGCATTACGAGGATAACACGCGGAAATCGAAGAATATCCTTGAAATAAAGTGGAGAGGCTACGGTCGATTTACTTCTTCGCCACGATTTCTTCACCATCCCCCCTTCCCCCGTCTCTTTTTTTCCTTCGTGCCATAACGTCACGAAAAATTGCATCTTCTTAAAGAATCATCCACAGCTTGGCTTTCTATCTTTGCTATAATTCAGGCCGCGCCGGGTTGCGCCGAGGAATTTAAAATCTAATTTCGCGTAAGTTTTTCGAAGATCGCTTCCTCGCTCCGTTCTTCGTAATTTCTTCCAACCATTTTTTTCCACAGATTGCCTCCCTTACCTCCTCCATCCGTTTCATTCAAACCTTGCATTCCTCGATCGCTATTATCTTTTCCACTTTTGCCGTGAGGCGAAATCTTAATTTGCACGATCGAATGCCATTCTCACGATAAAGGATCTCCGCATCTTTCTCTTTTATCTAATAATCTGATAGATTAATTAATCGAGTCTTCGATAATGATCAAAACTTACTAAAGATGATAAGTCTAATTAATATTCAGACGTGTCAAAAATTTTTACAAATGACCTATAAATAATTGTCACAGAGATAAATGAGAAACACCGAACGTGTATCGACTCTTTCTCATTCGATTCGCCAAGTAAAGAATCTTAATTACCGCGGAAGTGCGAACGACACGCAAAGAGAGAAGGATTTCCAACAAGGGAAGAGATTGGATCGCGTTTCGCGCGGCTTGAAAATGGATCGAAATGAACGAGAGTTCGCGAGAAACGAGTGCGTGGGAACCGGATACGTTCGAGGAAAGATGAACTTTCCCCGTCGTGGAGCGAGATCCATCGTGTCTTAATTGGTTCGGGGAGGACTCGTCGCAGTTTCGACCAGAACTGTTGAGTAAAGTTGATCGATTAAACTTTCTCCGTGTGCTACGATGCTCGTCATCGATGACTCGAGATATATATATATATATATACACACACGCACACACACAGGGAAAGCGGCTCATTTTTATGGATCGTGGAACCGATATCTTATGAATATCGAGTAGTCTGGAAGAATGAATCCTCTCTGAAAGCCATGTCGGCGTTTATGATAATTTTCTGGCCGCATTCGTGACACGGTTTGACGATCCGACTTGCGTGAAATTAATTTCGAAAGAATGGAATATAAAGCGATAATGAAATGATTATCAGAGTGATATTCGTTGAAGGAAATTGGGATCGATGCATACTCTTTAAGATATCGTTTATATAATATCAAAATAATATTTGTGCTTCATCATATGTCACATTATTACAAAAGAAGTAAAAGATTAATATCCAATTAACATTTAAATAATCATCCCAATAATCACCGAAATATCCCAAAATCTTTTTTTTACAACGCTTTTTCCTCAACGTTTCGACACCACCACTATCTTTACTATGCAAGCATAACGGGATAAAAAAGACAGAGAACGTTAGAATATCTTTTAAGAAAAAATATTATTGAATTACATTCATTCAGAGGAGGGAGACACAAGGTGTAAACGATCTTTGCATTTACTTTATTGCGCAATAGTAGGGGAACGAGGTTACCAGCGAAATAAACTCGAAGAAATTGAGTTAGCGTGGCGGGAGTAAACGTAGCCAGAGAATAACCCTGCCGGTCGTTAGGAGGGCAAAGGTTGGAAAAACGCGGCGTGTCCTCGGAGGGACGGACGTTCCGGAAGCGGCAGCTGCGTTTCAAGTTCTCGCGCGAGGGGAAGCAAAAAGAAAAGAAAAAAAAAAAAAACGCGGTCAGAAAAGGGGGATGGACAGAGGATGGTGGCGCGCAACTTTTTGATTTTGAAAGCGGTTTATGTATTATTCAGCGGGAACTAAAACTGTTTCCCATCCGGGCGTGGATTAGTGGGACGGTTTTGCATAGGGCCCTCTGCCTCCGCCTGGTGGAAAATGAACGTCGAGAGAGTGTGCCTCGTGGAAACAATTAATTAGCACTAACTGTCCTCATAATTTTTCAATGGAACTTTCCGTTTGCGCGAGTTTTAAAACGTTTAAAACGTGGCGGCGAATTTTTTTCTCTGAACGTATTCATATTCATTATTCCGATTGCTTTTCGAAAATAAAACGTTGAAGGAAAATAATATCACGTTTCGTTGTGGAACAGCGGTGTTAAATTAAAAAAAAAAAAAAAAAAAACAATTTGTTAGAAAATATTTTACAAAAAGAAGAAAAAAAGAATTATATATTTTACAGGGAAATATTCTTTTAATAACAACGATGAGTTGCACTCTTGTCGAAGATAATGAGCTAAGAAAAGTGAATTTTTCAGAACAAAGAAAAAGAACTTTACAATTTATTTGAGTAATTTTTAATTAAAGATTAAAAAAAATGATATAACAGGTATTATTTTAGAGTAATATTAAGCAAAAATATTCTCGATTTCCCAACGTTATAACATTTATAAAATTATATTAATATATAATAGGAGATGAAATAAAATTTTATCTGAATTATATTTCGAGGAATACCACGCGTTACGTTTAAATAGAAATGAATTAAAATTTACTGATAATTATACATCACTCCTCTTCAAAAAAAGAAAAAAAAAAAATTCACTTTTTTTACACTCACGTTATTTTTTACACGAGAACTATTTCAAACTATTAGAAGCAACCGCGAACAGCGATATTCACGCGATGGAATATCGTCCCTAAATCGTTGTGCCGTATCGCGTTCTGCAACATCGTTATAACGGGCAATGATTAATGGATGCAAGCGAGTTTGCAGCGTTTCCGATGATCGGCCGGTCGTAGTCGTTGACCGACACGCCACAATGCACATCGCAACCGATACATTTGTCGATTAAATAGCTGACGCAAGCCGGCCTCGATATTCGCCGAGACGATTTCCGCGTGTCATCGTCGAGGAAATATACACGCGTTGTGTTCCCCGCGTTTATGCTATTTCCAATTTCCATCCATGTAACACGGCTGTCATTCGTAACGTACCAGGGAAGTGGAGTGGGTCGAGGTGGGAAGGGAAGGGGTTTGTTCCTCGTATGTTTCCCAATTTGCTTTTGGCTAACAATTTACGCACCTAATCTAACCGTGGAATCGATCGATTTGCACACCGACGCATACACCCATTAACCATCGGACCAATTAAACACCTTTGTGTTTGCGTGCTTTAATGTAATCTCGATTCGTTCTTAAGCGCGATTTTCACAGGTAGGGATGAAATAAATAGGGTTGCTTTAATTAACGGAGTATTGTTATTTTAATGCGGTATTTGTATCGATTAATCGTTTGCGAGGAAATATATACGTTTAATACGTGTTTGCTTTTTCATTAGAATTCTTTTCCATTAGAATAGGAATTCATCTAATTCTTCCATGATTTTGTGATTCTTCGTCCAATGAATCGCTCTCTTCAACTGTAGGAATTCAAAGTTTTGTTATAGCATATAGAAATATCGTTAAAGTTGTATGTTAGTGAAGTTATGGTGTATCAAGAAGGTCCTAAAGAAAGGTAGAAAAGTTTATAACAGCGCGCAAATTAATTTTAATCATTGGGGAATCGATAAGATTATGAAATTAGCAATTGTCAAGTGACTTATGGGTTTATGTAATAGGAACAGGAAGAGGAAGTTTCGTTTTCTAAACCTCATGTTCTCACGGTCAGATCCTTTCTCGAAGCTACAGGTGATGAGAGAGGTTCGAGGGAAAGTGCTTCGATCGGAGAGCGAAGAGGAAAGTTCATTTATAAACTCGTTTCGCGATGCACTCGTATACTTGCATCGTGTGATTCATTTCTTCCAAGATTTTCAATCGTGCAAACAGGTTTTGCAAGAGAATGAATCAGGATTTTCCTATTGGTTCCAGGAGAAGAAAAGGAGAGAGAAAGAGAGAGAAATTATAGTCATTATCGTTGCATATGTCACGAGATGTCGAAGTTAGTTTGACGATGTATCGTAGGAATACATTGAACTTGAGGATACCATTACATATTTTGATTGGAATCGATAATTGATGATTGATGGAACGAAACGTAAACGTACATCTATACTTATTTAAAGAATTTTAAAAGGATACATGGAATTCACATAGTTTTGTGAAAATATTATTGAAATATAGCAATTAAAATTTGGATCAATTTGATGTCGAATTCATTTCGTAATTTTATTATAAATAATACTTTAGACAAGAACTTGGAATCTTCCACAATTATCACCCACAATTATTAAGAAATTTCTTTTTTTTAAATAATTAACCTGACATTATTTAAATATCCGAAACAAATACATAACAAGATCCGCGAGCCAAAGGGTTTCCCAAGACCGAAATTCAATCGCGTGATTAACTTGGGCCGAGTTATTTCTTAACGTGACTACGTAAAAGGGTGAAAAACTAACTAAGAAGGAGCGAGAAGCAAAGTAAGAGAAAGGAAGAGGAAGGCGAGGAAGAATGATGGAACTAGCTCGCGACTAAGCGGCGGAAAGTTGAGCTCGTCTTGCTTCGTGGAGAGAGGCGACGAGGTAAACAGAAGTGCAAACAACTTAAATGGAAAGCAAACACAATTATGCTGTCGCCAGTAAGCCGGAGGATTAGTTTTCCAGGTGCAAACCACTGCATTCGACTATATACAAGCATTTATACCCTGCTTTGAATCGACTCGTTTTCAACCCTCCCAAAAAACGAGTTTCCTCTCGAGTCTTTACTCTTCTTTTTTCCTTTTTTTTTTTTTTTCGAGATTTTCGTTCGCCACTTTCGATCAAAAGCCACGTTGAACGCGGCCAATCCCGAGAACGAAGTTGGATACGAGCATAGGCGGCTATTTAAAATGCAAATTTTCTGTAACACGCTGGAAAATTAATCTTACATTACGGGATAAATTGTCACGTGATGAAATTCATGCACGAGCGTATTGACGTATTCTTGATTAATATTTTTCCTTCTTTTCGTTTTAATTCAACTCTCTATGCAAATGTGTTGAATACACCTAATATATAATCGTGGAACATCTCTGAAGAATCGATTCTAAAAGCCAAAACAAAAGTTGATCTAGAAAAATATTGATTGAAGCTTTTTTATTAAGTTATAAACAATTTAAGTTAATTTTTAAATTAAGACAAAACGAGACGGAAATGATACAAAGATAAAGCCATTTTATTCTATCTTTGCCTCGCTTTATTGCAAACTTCAATTCAGATATATGAAGATACAGGAAAATGGAAGAATAAAATATATAAAAAGGAAGATTCGATCAATTTTATTAACGTGAAGTTTTTGAAAAAATTTGGAAAAAGAGTTTATCTTGAAATTATTAAATGCTGCATCGTGATACGAGATAATACTGTCCCTGCATACATCAGTTAAAATGAATATTTGAATGATTCCATAAAATAAAAAAATAAAATCAAGCATTATGATTAGAAATCTTGTGTCATCGAGGAGAAGAATTATAATATTTTTCTAACGTCTCTTCAAAGATCTACGATAATAAAATCGCTTGAAGAGTTGAAAGAAGTGCCAAGTCAAGAATTTCAACATTTCTTTTGAAGATGGTACCATTTTCGAAAGTACAAAGAAGTAAATTTTTGGTTGTAAAATGTTTGGTAAATACTTTCAAAGGATCGGTCTCGTTACTTTTTTCCACGTACACCATATTTCGTCAACCACGTACTGTAATATCAATTCACAAAGTCCGCGTGTACGTTACCTCGGCGAAAGACTCAATTTACGATGCTCGTTCTTCTCGCTTTATCAGCGTCTCGTCGCATTATTCGCGCCCAGCTAGCGTTCTACCCGAACGGCGAATGACATTTTTCAATTTTCGCCTGTGCCGGCGAAACGCACAAAGGTGGAGAAGGTTGGAAGGGAATAAAACGCTTCTGTCGGCTTGTCTATTACGTCGGCGTAGAATAGGAACTTGCTGGTAGAAGCACATTTGCACGGAACCTCGGTTCAAAGCTCCCTGCCAAGTGTGCTTAGACTCGTCGCTTAGACGACGACGACGTTCCGGCTTACGTAAAAACGCCTTGTAATTCTGCGTCTCTTTTGAGATGTCATCTTCCATGCTTTCTCTCAGAGGGAACAATTTTTTTCAAGCTTGCAATTAGTCTCAAATCAACCGAGTTTCGTTTCCTTTTAGTCGTCTTGCGCCATTTTGGGAGATTTTAAAGTTTGTGCAAATGAGAAAAATTAGATAGATTTTGAAGAAGAGATGAAGGATTGTTGGGAAAATATTCATTTTATCATACTTTTCGTTTCTCTAAATATTGCTTGAAGTTTAAATAAAATGGAATTATAGAAATAAACATTTCAAATTGAAGGATTTGAGATGAATAATGAATGCAAGATTTGTTATAATATTTATAAAGATTATCTATGTCTTTGATTTCTAATAAAAATATTTAAATTTTGTGAGAAATAAGATGTGTGTATGTATGCTTCAAAGGATCTCTTTTCATCTCCAGTGTGTTTTATTTCCAGAAGAAGAAGATTCTTTACGGATGTGAATTTAATTTAAAAGAGAAAAAAAATTTACTTTAACAAAATAGAAACCAATTTATTATATAATCCATAATCTCCTTAAGAAAATCTTATCACCCATACTTGAAATATCGAGACGCTTAGCTACGCAGAAATCCACAAAAACTCGGCTACTTTTTCTGGAAGCAAACATGCCACGTCTGCGAAAGTTTTCTTTTCTCAAGAAGAGTCACTCCAATCCAAATAAAAAAAAAAAAAAAACAACGAATTAATAAATAATTAATATATATTATAGTTTCAGATAATCTCCAAAGTGATCAAAAAACGAATCTCTCTTTTTCGTAGTTTCTCATTTTGCCCACGTTCTCTCCGCAATTGTTTCCAACTCTCTAATTACCCGTAGCTTTTAACAGAGAGAGTCCATGCTCTAATAACTCTTCATGGTAGATCACCTCTTTCGGTTCTCTGTCCCTTTTACGATGAATGGAACAAACCATTGTCGTTTGAAATAATCCACCACTTAAACGCTTTAATCATCAGTTTGAATTAGACACTATAGGATTGCAAATGTAGGTAAACAGTGCACAATTCAATATTGCGATTCACGATGGTATTATTAATCATGAAGCAACGAGGGATCGTTAATTAAGGGATCCATTGGATTATGAACGATCATTAATAACACGTAATTGTTCTTGTTTGTTCTCGCGATAATATATATATATATATATTTATGATAGCAATAGATTCACGATGGAAACACCTTTTGTATTCTACATACACATAGAAAAAAAAAGTATGACAATCCATCGAAAAAAATTCCAAACTTTCCTTTTCAAAGAAACAAATAATCCTAGCGTGATGACTACACCATTCGAAACACACGATATTCGGTAAAAACTGTACGTATATTTGTACAACGAGAAGAAAACAAAGCTTGCCATAACGAATCTTCCTCCTCCCTCGATGTTCGACAATATAAATATCATCCATAAATTTTATTACTTACAATATAAATATAACAAACGTTCGCGAAATGAAATTAATTTTGGAACATGACTCGTTTTCGAGAAACGTCGATCAAGAAATCGCGATAGAAAAAGGGTGTAATTTTACGTTTTACAATGGAAACGATATAAAAGGGGGAAGAATAATATCCATCAATGGAATCGATCGTACATCTCCTTTTGCCGGTTGATAAACTTTACGAACCCCTTCGTTCCTCGTTATTCGAGAAAGGGACTCGAGATTAACTAATCCCTTTATCCTCGTCGAACAATTTTTCGCTAATCGCTTTTTTTTTCTTTTTTCGGAGAAGGGCTCCTCGAAGAAACGTTTCGTCGAGAATTCGCTCGTCTCGAGGAGAGGGGGTCACCGGGGGTTGATCAACTTTTGCCCCAGTTTACGATCAAATGACCGTGGGCGACTCGTTGCAAGTTCACTCGTGTGGAAGGGAGGAGAGAAGTGACGCATAATCGGCTGTAAAAGTGTACCACGTAAAAATAAAACACGGGCAATTATCGCATACAGAAGAGAAGAGATCGGAGATAAACTTAGTTTTTTAAAGCTACTTTTATTCCTAGCTCGAGGCCGGATGATACGCGGACTTAATATCGCGATTCGATGATCTATTTTATATAGGAAAGCAGGGTAAACTTTCTCTAATTTTCCTTTCTAAGTCTAAAATTATCCGGCTTTTACGATCGATTGGCGAGGAAAATTGGTATCTATCGAGTTACGAGTCACTGGATTGTAATTTTCTTGCACAAGGAGGGGATGAAAATTTCCAAGAAAGGATATACTCTCCTTTGTTCTATCCGAATAATTTCTCTATTTATATATTTCCTTTATTATCATAAAAATTATCGAATTAAACATCTGGCTCATTTTAGAAGCTCGACATGTGATATGTATCCAAATCATCCGAGCCAATCCCCAAATCCTCGCCCGTATTCATTGTGCCGCCATTTATATTTCCCAATAACGAAAGGAGGAAAAAATAACAGGAGGTGGAGAGTTGGAGAGAAAAAAGGGCAAAGGCAAGGGTGAATCTCGCGGCCCCATACGATTCCATAGGATCCGCTTCATCCGGTGTATCGGATCGTTCGAAGCAATTCCCCGATATCGCGGAACGACCACCAGTTTCCAGGGAACGCGTTTTCCTACCGAGAAATCAGTTTGCCCGCGATCCCCTTATCGAGCGGCGTGCCCTGTTCCGTTTCCCAGAGACGTTATTCCTTCGTCCAACCAGCTATTGGACGGATCCGCATCCGTACGTGTACGTGTGTCGATGGTTGGTGTTCCGGTTGCAAGCCGACTTTATTGCGGCCACCATCGTGTTCCGGGCAAGATACCATCTTTTACGAGGCTCTTCTTCTTGGAGTCCATAGACTTGGCCGCGTTTTGTAGGCGTAATTGGCGTTATGGTGTTTGGTGAGGAGGGGTTCGATAATGCGGTTTGTTAAAGGGGATACTCTTTTTTCTTTTTTTTTTAGATATTCTTTGGCAATTTTTGACGTTGAAAAGGAATTTGATCGATTTTTATCTCTATCTGTTTTCTCGAGGGAAATATGGAAAATAATTGGGTTAGTTAGAGGGGATGTTTTATTGTCGCAGGTGATTTTTTTTTTTTTTTTTAGATAATTTTTGAAAATTGAAAAGCGTAGAATCAAATTATGATGGATATTCTGATTGAAATTGAACGTGGATCGTTTTTATTGCAAATGTCAATTGAATAAATACTGTTTTGTAAATGATGCACGATATTCGTACGTGGTCATCGAATATGATATTTTTATGTAACGTGTAAAATATTGTATAATCAATTGACAGGTTTTTGATTTTACTTTGATTTGTTTTTTTTCGGCTAAAAAATATTCAAAATATCTTTATTATTGAATATAAAAATTTATCGTTGAACAATTTCGAGAAAAATAAAAAAAGTCGTTGTAAACATTGATTCTCGTTTTTCAAATTCACGTTCAAGCATTTATCGTGAAGCATTAAAAGTTTGTTCTCTCTCGAAGTAAGGATAAACTTGGTATAGTATAAAAATTTGATAGTTGCGGCGGAGTGAAATTATTACTTCGACTTTTATTATGCAAAGTCACGTAAAATGGAAGCTATCCTCTTTTTTTCGTCCTAACTACTACGTGTACCATCTTGCTCGTCGTCTGTATCGATTACACGGCACTTAAAGGGTTAATGGAGACGGTGAAATTCAATTTACCTTGTTTCGTATACTGTGGAAATCGTCAGCTTTTATCGTAAACGGTAACTGGAGAGTTTGAACGGATCACGAGCAGGTTCTATCGGTCGAGTACGCTGGACAAGATGTCCTCCTTGATCACGTCTTCGAAAGCTATCCACTTCTCGATTCTCGATGATGAAATCCGTCCCTTCAGAATATTTTATCCGCTTTCCAACGCAAGAGATTTATCCTTTTTCCTCGGGAATTTTTCCTTTAAAATTGAATATATGCATTTCTTCAAACGTAACTGGTGCGAGTGGAACGAGTAAACTATTGTCGCATCGTGAGTAGTATAAATCGAGTTTTGGGCGAACGCTAATCAAGGATCGTGCTCGTAAAAAAGTGGGAGTTTGAGGGGGTGGAAACGAAACGAGAAAAATAGAGCGTGAAGAGAAATCTCGAAAACTTCTTGCCACGAATATCGATTTATAATTCCTTGCCATTCCTCGAAAAAAATATTCCTAATTTTTTTTTTTTACGAGTTATTATTCTAGATTATTGTCGAGGGATTAAGTTCCATCGACACTTGAATATTTCATCGAGTTACATCGGATTATCGATAAGACAAAGGAGAATAAAGCAGCGGAAACAAGATATTAGCTTCCATGATATTATATCGAGGTTATAAATTAAAGGATTGAATAATGAAGGCGATTAAAGCAGTAATGCCTTATGAGTCCAGTGTGCAGTATTCTACGATTTTCAATAGAGACTGGAAGAGAATAAAATATATATATTTACATATACATTTCACAAGATATTTCTCGTTTATTCGAATTTATTTATCAATCCAATTTTCTTTTTTAATCAATCGAGATTACGTGTTAAATGAAAAATTGATAATCATTCGTTCATTGGTTCATTATTGACAAAGTTAACAAAGTATAAACTCATTGAAAAATTTTCAAAAAAAGAAAAAGTATTATAATTACTCTCAATTTGTTATTATTGCTGTTATTCGTAATATCACATAATCTTGAGCTCGAAATAGCGCGAATCTTGGAACGGGGGTGTCGTTAAGAACCGAAACTCGGAAGTCGTGAACGTGGTGAAACGACCGTGTTCCTCCCGCGACTTCCGGCCCACGAATACTCGCTTTGACATGTTTAATGCAACGGATGGTGTGCATTTGGGCTCGATGCAACCGTGGTTGCATCGCATAAATATTTAAGTTGGCGACGTTGCGTATAAATGATACAACTATTCCATTATCGGAAACAGGCGGTCGTGGTCCGAGGAACATCGGGGACGTGGATCACAAGATGAAACGACACGCGTGAATAATTCATGAATAAGAGTCTGGAGTCTGCTTTTTGAACTTGCCACGACTCGCTACTTATAACCGTTGCTCCCTATTTAATTATATAATTTCGCCATGGAAAACTGGGCAAATCGTGAATTCGCAGAAGCGAAGCAACACGCAGATACTGGTGGAAACTGGAGGGGGAGGAGGATATTAAGAGGGACATTATCTCGATGGAACGTAAGATCAATAGGGATTCGATTAACTCGTGGCAAGAGGGTGGCTTAATGTCCCATACAAAATTTGTATCGACAATATTCGATTTTTATTTTATTGTTCTATTATTCTTTCTTATTATGATATATATCGGATATCAATATAAAAAAAAACAATATTTATTACGATACTTTTCATATACAATACTTATCAATATCGATAATATTATTAAATCGTCTTATAGGTTTTTTTAAGAAAGAAACTACGTAGATTTCTTCACGAATCTTCCTTTTAAGGAGGATTCGCCGTGAAAGCAACGTACATTTCTAATCCTTCAATGGAGAAAGTTGCCGAGTACTAAAAAATACTCGACGAATTTGTCGAAATCTTCTCGTCCCTCGATTGCTTCGTCTCGATACTTGTTGAACGTGTCTGTCGCGTGAAACAGGATACGGTGGAGCCTCGAAGGAAATTAGATCAGCGTGGAGGATTGAAGGATCCTCTTGCTCCGCCGGAGACAGTCGGAAAGGCGTGTGTCTCCGGAAAATGCATTTGGAACAGAAGGAAGAGAGCCATTCGATTTCAAAGCGGTATCGATCGCGACTTCCACGCGTGGAACAGAGATCCTTTCTCTCTCTCTCTCTCTCTTTCCTCCTTTCGCCGCGGTTACTATCGTCGTTTCGAGCATGTTTCAATTAATAAAATACGCTCTATAAATCGAGCATCCACGCGAGATGGAAGGAAGGTTTATTCCACGGGCAAACAGCGAATAAATTACGAGTCCATAAAAGTAACAGACACCACTACCGAAATTAGATTGCTTCCATTAACCATTGATTACCGGCTGGTTGAATGGACACAGAATTTATTTCCAACCTCGTTCGATAATTAATTCGTTCTGTTCCGCGTGAAATTTCGCGAAATAAAACGAAAATATGCAGCTACGTGTTCTCGTTTGTGTTGAGGGGTTGATTCGAGATAAAATTGAAAAAGAAAAAAAAAAAGAAAAAACGAGAGAGAATTTGCATTTGGATTTCGAGTTTAGATTTGTAAATGTAAACGAATTTGATCTTATCTCATGGTAAGTAATTCATGAGAATATTTAGAATAGATAGAAATTTGATGAGTTTAAATCAGGTTTTTTTTATTTTTTACGCGTAACGTGTGAAATAAAAGGGAAATTTCGAGGTAAATTTGCCATGGAAACCAAGTAATATCATTAACCGTCGGATTTCTAAACTTTGTGAACTCAATTCTCTCGATGGACTTCTGGAATCGTGATTTCCAAGCCAGTTTGCGAGGTCTCATCGAATCTGTAATTCGATTCAGAAGAAAGAACAGGAAAGGGATTTTAGTCTTCTCTTCTTTAAAGAGATTTCTCTAATTTGTCGCAGAGAAATTTCGAAGCCTTTTCGATTTCGATGATTTGTCACTATTATCATATCATAGAATTATATGTGTGCAAGCATATGATTATTAAGACAAAAAGTAAATTGTTCGTAGGACATTGATTGGACACGTTTCGTTCTTCTTCGAGTACTATGATCCCTTAATCCCTTAATCTTAAAGGAACTCTAAGAAACATTAACAAAATCAAAGAATTTTTTGCAACTTTGATTCAGAATCGAGAAGAGGAAATAGAAAGGATACGAATTTTAAAAATAGAAAATTTGAATGTTTCTCGAGTTAAAACGAGAGACGTTTCTCATCTCATCTTTTGACGATTATCTCATCTTTAATTCATGCATTTTCGTGGATAGATCAGAAATGGTCGTATTTAATCGAGAATCGCGATAATCAAGACCTATTTTTCCACGAAACTGAAAAAACGAAACGAATGATAACGCAGGTTGTATGAAGATTTCGTTTATATATATACGATACATAATTCACAACACATGACTCGGGAGATACGACAAAACGTCAAGAGAGATATAAAATATTGGACGATACAATCGAAAGATTAAATATACTGGAGAAATATTCGTCCTCCATCCGATGTATCTTCTGTAGCTCGTTGCAATTTTCTTCTTCCAATAAACGAGTATTCTTTCAAATGTGAACATTACGACGATCAAATAAATTTTTCACGTGTACCAATCGTCAATACGTCATACAGACACGAATTTTTTGGTATATCGATAGTTGATGCGTGTTTAGGACAATCTGCGCGAAAAAGGAAAAGAGAGAAACAAATGTGAATTATTCGAGAACGAGAAACTGTTGGATGTACAAGGGTGAGATAACAATTATTCGCAATTATTTGTGAAATTAGATTTCACTAAAGAAATCAAGTATAAATAATAAAGAATATTATCGATTATTATTGAAGTTAAATATTTGAAAAATGATCATTAAAATAATATCATGTTTGGCTAGATATTTGAAATGTTTCAGAATATTTGAAGGAAATGATTTTTTTCTGGATTATTTCGTTATTTGTTTCTCGAATAAAATAATATTTTACTTTAAAAATTTACAATAATCCTATTATATTTTATCATTCTCTCGTTGTTTGCTACAATTGGTAGATTTACCACAATACGGATATTTTTCTCAAATTGTTTGAATCGAAAGCAATTTTAAAGGCAGAAGTGATTCAAAATGTAATAAATTTAATATAGCCAACGTGAAAGTTAATTTGATCAAATGAACTAAAGAGATAATCTTACCACCGAGCTGTTTTCATATCGAATTATTTTTCCATTTATTTGGGCAAAAATTAATTCAAACAAAAAGTTATTCGAAATATAATTTTTTTTTTATCAAAACAACAATCCTAATAATCCATCACTCGAAGATATTATTTATTTTTCTCCATAACTATCATCATCCTTCGTCTATTTTTGATTATTGCTTTCATAAATAAATTGCGAATAATTGTCAATTCCTCTTCGTATATCATAGAATTAACAAAAATTCACAGGTAAACCTGTTATTTCCTCTTAGAGACTGTTCTCGAATGACGTTTTCGTTGACTATTCGCCTCTCGAATATAGAATCGTTTCATGGGCATGTCCATATGCTCCCAATGATGAGCCGCAATTTTTGCAATCACCTGGGACGGATAATTCTTGTTTAATTGCTCGTGAAGAGTGCGATAATAGTGTATGAAAGGGTTGATCGATCGGCAGAGCAAATGTTGTCTTTTCTTAATTCTTCTCGTTGGACCTTTTGTTATTTCTCTCATCATTCGCCTCGAATCCATCAATTGCATATCTCCGATTTGCGATCCACACACTCGTTCGGATATTCACCGTAAAATTTTCTCGGGTTTGCTTTCTGCGAACATTGACGTTCTCCCCGTGTCAGTTCATCGACTTGAAGATCGTCGTGATATCGAAATGGACTTGTTCGTATTTCATTTTAAACGAACTTCTCCTTTAAGGATTATTTCTTTTATTTTAGGGACAAATGATTTGTGTGTCCGAATATTTCCATTCAGATTGTTCTGATTCGCGTTGAACGAAAGTTTTCAAAAACCAAAGGATATGTTTTTTTAACGTAATATATGAAAGATTAATTCGTAAAATTAAAAATATTAATATTACAAAAGAATAATTTACTCACATCGCACTGCGTGTATCAGGAATATCGCGATTGCTGGGAAGCCCGTCGGATGCTTCCTGGTTAAATTTGTTCCTAGCATATGGATCCTCCCCGGCTCGTAATCCTCCCCTCGAAACATATCTGAAAATATGTATTTGTGATTTTATTGACGAATATACAAATCTCATTTATCAACAGCGAAAATAGGAAAGAAACATCTGACAAGCGAATGAAACAATTAATATGCACAGAAGGGATATCAAGTTCTGCATTTCTTCTACAGCAGCTGCATTTATCTCGCGATGGTTTTTCGGATGTTTAACAATGCATACGGCCAATCAGTATTCAATTCTTGCGGCTTGCAATCAAGATTACACTCGAAATCACTTTCCAAATACTTTCTATGGCATCGCATCATGAATTAGAATCAACGAGACTTATTTATCCGATGATGAAATTGAATACATTTTGCATTACGGTATATAAATATTCATTTAAATTTAATTAAAATTACAATCAACCCTCATCGAATGCTTTCGAATGTGATTGATGACGAAATATTTGTAAATCTTCACGATGTTTGTCAAAGGATTAATACAATTTTTCTGCCAGAGATATATCGATCGATTTTTAAAATGAACTCATGATCTTGATTTGTGACGCTGATTGTTTGAATTGGTTGAGAACGAATGTTTTTTTTCACCGACAATTTATATTGGAAGAAGAATATATATTGTGATAGGAAATTGGATTTTTGTTATGAAACGTGATAGATGGAAGAAAAAGCAAAAAAATAAATTTGTAATATAAATTTTCGATTCGAAAATCATCAGTCTAAGAATAAAATGATGTCCATCCATTAATTTATGTGAAAACCACGTGTTTCGAGATTGGCATCGAGGAATAGGAGAAAGAAACTATAGCAAACGCCAGACAAGTGAACATTTTTCGAAATAAGAAAGACAAAAATATGGAATAATGATCAGAACGATCAGTCGATTTTACCCTTGCTCATCGAAGTAGTTCCACGTCACCCTTGGATCCGGGGTGGGTGCAGGTAGCAGCTCGGATGACATCACGATGGCGGTGCCATCTGGGTCCACGTAGTTGCCGGAGTTTCCGGCGGAGAGAGCCAATGATGCAGGCTCCTTCAGTCGCAAGGCTCTGTTTTCGTTCTGTAAGCAAACAAAAATCTTCTTGAAGACGTTCTATCAAGTTTACCAAGTCGAAATCTGTTTGTCTCGTATAAATATTTCACGCTGCGAGCAAACATCGTGTCGATAAAGAATCAACTTGATAGAAATCACAAGATTGATAAAAGAAAATATCTAAAAAAGAAAAATTCCTCTCGATTATAATCAAGAATAATTTCGTAAGTGTGACATCATCTGCCTTGTTTTTACACGTAAAACTTCTTACTGAGCAATGAATGCATACTCGTTTATTCCATTGAAGTCGATCGATTTTTACTACTCGATGAAAAGTATCACCATTCATTCTGATACTCCAACAAGTTACCATTTAAATTATAACACGGCAATCTATACTCCGATGATAATGATAATTTTAATAAAAACACAACAAACTTATATTCATTTTTAACAATATATTTCATATTTAACAATATAAAAAAGAAAAAGAAAAGAATGTTGTTAATTTCGTCATACTCAAACATCCAACAATTTCATAAAAAATTCTTTCGAAATTATTCGTTCCTCGAAATAATCAACATTATCTTTTTAATTCTCCATTCTACTAAACAACTCCTTGCAGCCAATAAAACCATCACCATTAAAACCAACCATCCCAGAAATTAATCAACGATCCGCTAAAATATAATCCAAGAATGCAAGGCATGTGGCTGAAAGTTGAATAACGTCGAGAGAGTTCCCCGACGGTATCGGGCGACACTTCGAGATATTCGATTGGCAAACTCGCGATAGCCAGTCGCAGCTGGGCGACATCCTCGAACGGCCAGAGTTTTCAAAGGCAAGAATGGGATCGATGCAAGAATCGGTCGGTCTTCGCGGCGTTTAGTTGGCTTCGATACAAGAAGCAATTGTAAGGATGGCCAGGGGATGGCTTCGTGTCCCTTTGTGTTGACACATCATCGAGATACGCCGTATTGATTTTGAATCGATATGGAGAGTCGCGAGGCACTTGGCCATCTCTCCGTATGCCCTTTGTGCCCGGAGGACATGCATTGTGCATCCCCGGTATATAGGTCATCGAATTTTGCTCATCGGCTTCCATCCCGGATCTCGACCTGTCTGTGTTTGCCTGGTATGGATGCGCGTCAGCGGCTTGACTCACCGTGTGCAGGTGTGCCGATCGACCATTGATACACACGTAGACTTTGAACGATGCTTCTGCCGTGATCGTTGATTCCGCCAGACAACGGAGGAATTAACCCTTTCGAGATTAATAGGCCAGTACATTGTTAAATGTCGCCCTGAGGATCGGAGAGTCCAATAACTTTTTTTCTACTATCGCTTCTCTTCAATAGTATAATCTTGTTGGAAGTTGGGATATCGTTTATTCTGGTTTGAAAATTATATTCGTTCTATTTTTTTTTTCTTATTATCAATCTAATCGATTTTCGAAAATATAATTCTTAGGTGTAACGTTTTCTCGGATATCTTAGATCATGCGAAAATAGGAAGCTTGAAACTGTAATTTGTATATCCAACGTAGGATTATCTTTTATTTGTTAAAAGATAAGAACAGAGAAAGAGAATCGAAATTTATTATTCATAAATCTAACGAAATCCTCGCATCGAGGATTAAGTTTTCAATTTATGGTGGCGAAGAAAATTAAAAGTAAAATTCCGATGGATTCGTGGAACTTCGTATCGAGCTATGACACGATATACATTATCGGGTTGAAATAATGAAATTATCGATCTTTGGAATAAAAGGGCACACGCAAAAGTGAACTGTAAATAACGATAGATTCTCTGCGTAGGTGGCGTAAATGGCGTGGCTTCACGGTCAAAGATGCGGAAAGGAAAGTAAATGACTCGGACGAGAACAAAAGGGGCGAGTCGAGCAGTCGATGGAAAACGAACCGTGAAAGCTGAACGCGAGAAAGAGAGAAAGAGTGGATAGGGAGGTTGGAAAGAGGGAGAGAGAAATGCGACAAAATGTAACCACGATGAAATATTAATTTACGGGTCAGAGGGTGCATTAAACCGGAAGTACAGTCGGCTAGCCACAGCGCGGCAAGCTGTTGCATCCGGTTCCCTCGTGGACCACGTGACGTTCGGTTCGTCGAAATGAAACTCGATGAACTCTCGAGTTTCATCGTAAATCTGTTATAATATTTAACAGTAATAAGAAATCGGTATGATATGGAAAAATCTTTATGCTACTCTTGGTCGTCAAATACATATATGTATGGAGACGTGTGAATTTTGGAAGTGAATTCATTTCACGAATTCTTTTAATTTTTAAATTTTTACAAGTATTGTTTAATAATGTAGGATCGACTTAAATAATATAATTTAGTTAGTGATAATTCTTAATATTGAAGTAATTGTAAAATAATTGAGGAGAACCCTCATGATAATTTCTCCATTACAGCATCTGTTCCTTCAAACAAATCGAACGATAAAAACTTTCTTTCCATGCGAAATGGTAATGCATATTCAGGAAATTCGAGATTCCTCTCCTTTTTTCTTCTTCGTTGTCCATAAAATTTCCATAAAAATATATTTCCACGCATCGATCGACCGTTTGGCGACGTTACATCGAGTATTTCGCAACACGATCGTGGTCCCGTCGCATTATCTCTTTTCGGTTGACAAATTCGCCACACGTATCCGTCATAAAATTCATTGCGCGTGCAACGATTACGCGAACCTCCCGGAAATGCAGCGACGCGGGCTTATCGCGATAAACTTGAACAATGACCGTGGTGGCTCTAGCCGGAAGATTGTGTGCGCGAAAACGGAAGCGTGGATAAAAAAAAGCGTCGCCAACATCACAGGAACCACGTACAAATCGGTCCAAATAGCTGATATTTCTTTGTTCTCTCTCGCAAATCATTTTGGCGAATCGCGCGACAGAATGAAAGCTATCATATTTTACACATCCTGTTGGAATTGATTGTGTTTTTCAATTCAGTTGCGTTCTTTTATATTATTTATTTATAATTATTCTGATAATCCCCAAAACAAAAAGGATATTTCGTATTCCTACTCTTTCTTCTATTATGAAATAAAATATAAAAGCATGAAATTGAATAAATTTAACTCTTCATTTATACGGTGATGAACAAATCGGATACGAATGAAAGTTTGACTTTTTGTTAAAAAAAAAAAAAGAAAAAAAAAAACGTGAGAAAGAATTATTAATATTGTCATGAAAACCCATTCAGAAGATAAAGGAAACTACGTTATTGAAGTTGGTTTTTGATTCATCGCGATATCTCGATTGGTTGCCGAGATATAAAGGTTTAAAGTTTATAGCGATTAAGACAGCGCAAAAATTATGAATGGCTCGCGACCTATATTCTTTCCCTGGAAATGCGTACTATTTCTAGGAATTACGTCTGCCGCTTGTCTGGAGTTTGAGATAGGTCAGTGAGACGAGGCGCGAATGAGAGGTCCGAGTAAACGACAAAGATGGAGATAATAAAGGATCAAAAATTACCTTTCTCTTTACACGATGATATCTCGGGAACCGGAAGTCGTATCGGGATAAATGAAAAAGCGTTTTGAAGGGGAAGGTTCCACGCTTCTAATAATTTTTCGTTCATTGATAAGAAATCATTATCTTGAAAGTTATAGCGGTTTAAATTTTTTCTAATTTTAATAGGGTTTAATTGAGTTTAAAGATTAAATTATGCCGTAGATACGTTTATTTCTGATAAAATATTGTTTATAACGATTTTATTAATGGCATGTTGAAGGCTTTAAGCCGATTTAAAACTTTTCCTCGAAGTAAATTGGATCTTTATTCAATCGATTTCGTTCGAATTTAATTATGTTGATTAATCAAAGAGGATTTTATAGATTCCTCCTTTTATATTTTAGCCCCTTTTCAATCGAGTAATGTATTGCTGCGACATTTTATTTTATCGTCAACAATAAGTGAGATATTTAATCAAGTTAAACAGGGCACTTTGAATAATAACAAAATCGATTTTCTGTTAATAAATTATTAGAGCACCGTAATACTATTACTATTGTATATTGGGATATAATACAGATTCTAATAATCGGAGAATGCATCCATAATGCACAAAAATTTCATGAATTAATTTAATCATATCAACATGTCACTCTATTAAATTAATCTCTGAACGAGTGACAAAGTGACACGAAAATATTTTATATTCTAACCGTAAATTATTAACAATTTCACATTGTTTTCTCTCGGATTAAATTATCATTATTTACCTCGAAGATAAATCAATTTGATGTTGTTATGTTTTCTTTTTTCGTGGATTAATGACGTTCAACAAACCGACACCTTTCTCATTGCGATAATTGTGAATTAACGTAAAATTCATCGAAATCATTGCCAATCAACTATTGTTCAGTATAGTCTTAATAATAATTTTGCGATTTCAATTTTCTGCCAAATTATTTTATTGAATATTAGACATAAAAAAAAAAAAAAGAAAACGAATGAGAAAAAGAAAGTAATAAAAGAAAAAAGTTATTTTCTATCGCATAAATCATATCTATCGCATATATCATAATAAATCAAACTGACTTAAATTACTAAATAATTCGTCGTTATATTTTTTACGGAAGAATTGACTCAAGATTGAAAAATCCAACGATACGACGCATCAAAATACAAAATAGAAAAAATATATACATTTCTTTCTTATTGAACATACTTTTAGCCAAAATAATAATAAAAACACATCTTACTTCAACAACAACAGAGCAGAGACACGATTCCACGATACTGAAAAAAAGATACACAACAGTTCGAAGATGCACGCAAGATTGATATTCAAACAAAATATTCGAAGAAGCATCATCTGTTGAAAATTGAACGAAATATTCAATCATAATTTCACATCGATACCAAGTCGATCAATCATTTCACCTTCACTTTCACGCACATCCACCCAGAAGTTGTAACTTCTCCTTTCGTAACTTTGTTTCACGATAAGAAAGATGTATAAAAAAAGAAAAAAAAAAAAGGAAAAAAAGAGAAAGAAATCAGGATCAAGATTAATGGAACTCTCAGGGGAACGAATCGGTCTTGCAATAGTTATCCCTCGATTTCACCGTGGTGAGCCAAAATCGAGCGGGCCAATATTGGCGTGGCACGTGATTATAATCGACGAGGATTGCATTATTAATCTCGTTGTTGCCGCTTGACAATGCACGCGCAAACGTAAGCGAATTAGAGTTAACGATATTGGCCTGTTTCGATATTGCAGCCCGAGAATACATTTCTCCTCCCCTCCCCTCTCCAGTAAATTATGATGACGCTGTCATTCGTCAACTAGAAGCGCTATGTCACCGAGGAGAACCGTAATCGTCACGTACATTGTGTGTCCTCGCTAATACGATCCCTGATTGTCTGCCTATCCAAACGCGACCTCATCCTCTCTCATCATTCTGAATTTCAGTTCGAGATGACGTTCGAGGGCTGTGAAACAACGATACGACTTCTTTTCTTCGACAATTAATAAAGTGCAATAATGAAAACGAGATTTGTACGAGATTGACGTGTGGAATTAATAATAATGTTTTTTTTTTTTTAATTCTGTCTTGAACTTTTATAAGTATAAATATTTCATTATAAGTATAAGTATAAATATTTCATCTGGAACTTTAAAAAGATGAATACTAATAATTTGTTTTTCGTTTATAGATCATTAATAAAGAATTTTGGATCATTGTCGAAAAGATTCAAGATTATTCCGACAGATTTTTTTTAAAGTAGTGAATTTCATAAAAGTTATTTCAAAAATTTGATTGTACTTTTCAAAAGATACCTCGTGCAAATAAATCAATCATAATTATAAATCTCATTTGTGCAATAAAATAGACGTAACGTGGATGGCAATCGAAACGATCAGAGGGTTAAAATGAATGATTGATCGTAATTATTAGATCATCGAATGCGTGATATTACCGAAACTGTCAAGGTTGTCAGATTGTTAAACTTGAAATTAGCCAGACTATCGGGCTGGACCGTAGTTATCAGCCGATCGAGGTCACGAGACAATTGGGATTATCGGTGCATCAAGTCAATCAACAGACTATTACAACTATCGGGTCGTTAGGACGGTCGTATTATCGAAACTATCGGGACAATTTAACCCCCGGGGTTGTACGGTTATCCAAATGACGCGTGCAAACTTAATATCGAATTTACAAACCGTGCGCCACTTACGAAACATAATTAGACAAACTTTAACAAAGAAGAGGAGCAACTTTTCAACTATAAATATTCCGGGGAAACAGATTAACGAAGAGAAATCATAGTTTTAAAAGGCAGTGTGTAAATGTAGACGGGAAGAATGAAAATGGAGGATGAAAGTCGTGGAGGAATACTTTTGTTCGCCAAGTTAGTGATACATTCTTCGGACAAAGTTAACAATGGCGTGCTTTAGTTGTCGAAATTTAGCAGTGTGATATGAATTTAAAGGATGACAGCACAATGTAGATTCTAGATGAAACGTTAAAATTAGAAGAAGAAGAAGGAAGAGAATACGTACAATCTAATATTTATTCGCAATAATATTCTTTCTCCCTTTCTTTCTAGTTGAAATCGAAGAAAGAAGAAACTAGACACCATTCTTTAGATCCATGAAAGGAAATCCAGGATGCTTGTTCGAATCTTAACGATAGCCTGAAGAGGCGCATTCCAACGTTTGTTTTTCCTAAACCGTGCGCCGGTTCTTCTTCGACGATTTACATTTCGAGAAGAGACAAGGATCGAGGCAAGGAAGAGAAAAGGGCAAGAGGGTTGCTACGTCCGATACGTTTCTCGTGAGTTATGAGTAGATTTGCATATAGAAACTACACGCCGCAGATTTGGCCGGATATAGCCTCTGGACAAAGTAGACAGCTGACACTTGGACGCTTAAATTCGTCCCTCGTGGATTAAATCTGCCCGAGAAGGATTCCGCCTGTGGAAAATGGTCTGAAACCAATCTCCTGCTACGGGTGGATTTAACTTGTATGTAAAATTGTTTTCTTTGCTCGTCTATTATTTGCGTTGGTTAATTTATAGTGAAACGTATATGCTGTCTTGTGATTAATCTTTGAAACTGATGATCTATCGAATTGAAATTTGCTCGTACGTGATATTCCACGTTCAATACAATATTCTTTCTTGTAATTATAAATAATGCAAATACATATTCCACTTTGGTTTTTCTTCGCAATGATTTCGATGTATCGTATTGTATCCGAATTTCTTTCGGATTGTGGACAACAATTTTTTCCATCCAATTGAATATGGAATGTATCAAATAAAATTTGCATATATATTTCGTATACACGAAGGATTTAATTTTCTCGTTTTATTACGAATATTCACACGGGAACTGCTCATATTCCTGATGGCACAAACCGTTTGTTTATTTGCTTTCTACGCTTGTTTATTTACCTAAATAGTTGTTATGTTTTCTGATCGATTCGTCGCCATGTGACGCTTATCCCACGCCACGTGTTAAACAGAATTCACTGGATTTAGATTTAGAAATGAATGAAACATTCCGAAAAATGAAAAGTACAAATGTTTCGTTCGAATGATTTAAATTCTTATTGCTCTAATAATTCGAAGGGGAAGAAAATCGAAAAGTACACGAATATTCTTGATCTATAAGCATTGTGTATAACGGAAGCAAAGAGTAAAAGAATTTTTAAAAAACCGACGTAAAATTTATCCCGAAAAATTTGCGCGACGAAGAGCGCAAGAAGAATCAGGAATTTCGACGAAAGACTTATATCTCGAATAAATCTCTTTCGATTTATCCATGGTAATAATTTTCTCCGTGATAAATGGACCGTTTTGATCCTTTGAATATCATTCTATCCTCGAATGATTTCAAATCGAAGAATAATTCAATCTAGGAAAAATGAGGAAGAAGAAAAATTGCTGTATAAATATGGACTTTTGTTTCGCATATATCGCAATATACATCGATACCGATCCAAATATTTCTTCCTACGATCTCGATCGAGAGTTATTTTCAATTTCATTGTATCGAATAGCAGAAGGGTTGGGAAGAAGAGATTTTTTGAAATAGATAAATAGAAAGGAAGATATTATTTGAATAAAGAAATATATATTTTAACACCGATTCGAAACGAGTATTTCATTGAAATGAAAGAAAATAATATTTGCTCAAATTTCTCGTGTCTCGTCTCGAAAAAAAAATCTATTCGACCTGAACCTGATCTAATCTTAATCTCAGACTTATTACATCATATTACATGTACAAACAATTTCTTTTCCTTTCAATCAAATCGAATACAAATACATCTTATTGTACCGTCCACGAAATCAGCCCAGATAGTATCCACCCGAAAACGTATCGTCGTGATTTCCAGCTCGCGAAGTAGTGCGAGCAATCAACGTCCATAGCTCCAATTAACCGTGAAATTACACACGGTGGAATAACCGAGGGCGAAGCGAAAACGTTTATTACATTCTGCCGACGTAATTAACGCGTCCTCCCTATATATATATATATATATACGAATTACGAAACGCGACGAAAATTAATGGTACAGTTTCGTGATCCTCGCGATTACTAACCCTGAAACAATCCGTGCGGATGTAAAATCCGGAAACGAATGAAATTACACATTACGTTTGTAATGGCGGGGAACAGTTTGGCCCGCCGGTTAATTAAACGGGGGCCACGTTTCCGTCGTCGTTTCGAGGAGGATTAATCGCGAAGGCGTAATTCCGGCTGATCCGTGGGACCAAATCGGACGATCCTTTTCTTCTCGTGTACGCAAGATTGTAATGGGTGGCGCGTTGGCAATTGCGGTTTCGGACGATTTCATGTCGGACCGGAATCGCCCTTTGGGTAATTTAATACCTCGACCGGTAATCCACTTAGGGCACGTAGCTTTCAAGCTTCCGGAAATGCATCCTTGGCGCGGTTGATTTGTCCACTTGTGCAGTTTATGGCCAAGGTAACGTAGCAGTGAACTGTATGAACCGTTGGAATGAAAGTGGCTGGTTGCGTTTCAGTACGATTCGTGATCAAATCGATGGAGTTTGGAAAAATTTGTATTTGAAAGATCGCTTGGATTCGTTTGTTGTGACTTATTTATATAACGTGAGGAAATAAATATAAATAAATGTGGTATTGGAAAAATTATTTTAGGATTTATCCACCATTCTAATCTGTTGAAGGGCACTGCATTACGTCTTCAACGTGTATTATACTCGAGAATAGGACAGAGATCTGCTATAGAAGATGAACGAGAACATTAGAAACATAGTAATTGGTATCTGTCATAAACGGTTAAAGTGCTTAACGATCACCTTAAGTTTTCCATTAGATTTAACTGAGTCAATTTAGAACAGTGTGCTGGTAATTTTTGATATAGAGTGATGTCGGTGAAAAGATTCGGTTCGTTTAATTTCAATTATAAACGGAGTTTCTCGTAAACTTATTGTACACGTCGAACGCGAGCCAGCTCCTTCGTTAGATGGATAACAGAGCTCGAGGGTGAAAGATCGATACTTACGTAACGGGCATAGGGTGAAAGTCACGCCTTCCTCGTGATTCGTCCGCCAGAAGAAGAGAAGAAAGAATATAAATTTGATGGAATCCGTTTCAACGGGTTGAACGAGATTAATCCCTTTCGCTCAATTAACCAGCATCAGAAAAACAGAGGGGAAAAGATACGAAAATCAGGAATGGACAAATGATAAAATACCAGTATAGACGCAATTAATTATCCCAAGACGAGAGAATCTGCACGCGAGTCGATAAGACGATGAAATTATTACCCTGCAGAGAAGATCACCGAACTGTCTCGATGGCTCTTACCCCTCAGTGAGTCAATCTTCCACGTACACTCCACTTCATAAATCGATGGATATTTAACGGCACAATTTCAGCATATGGATGAACAAATATTATAATATTTAAACTTCTTTTTTTTCTGTGCAATAAAATGAACAGTCCGCTACGCAATTTTAGAAGAAATTAAAAAAAAATAAGTACCGTTAACTATTAACAAATCGATGGATTTATACGTAAAATTAGCAAGTATTATTTTATGAACGAGAGTGTACATATTACGGACAAGAAGATATCCGGAAAGAAAGAGGAAGAGAAGTTCCATATTCGAACTACAATGCGAATCATCGATCGAATTCAAGCACTTTACTTCCTCCCCCTATCTTGGAAGGAGATGTACCTACGTCGAATGACGAGCAAGTAGAGGACAAGGACGAAGAGAGCAGCGGGGATGGGGAACCCCTTAATCTTTCATCAATTCCCTTAATTAACCGGCAACAATAGACCGTGCCCCGGTTCGATCCTTCGATTTCCAGACCTTGGTGGTGGATCTTGGCGATCCTCTCGAGTTCCGGGACGTATCGCTGCCGTTGAAATCGGACGTCGCGGGCAGAAGTGAAAGAACCGTTCCGGGGAACGGCTTTTCCAGACATGTCAGATGCTACCGACTGCTACTACTTCCCTTTGTACCCGTACGAACGAAGAAATCTGTCGAAGATGGCCACCAACCCATCCGCGATACGGATTGTAAATAAAGGATAGAAGAGTTGGTGTGTTTGGCTCGCTGTCCACAGCACAGGTTGCTAGAGGATATCGTCCCCTCTTCTTCCCCCTTCCATCCCTCAAATGATTCCCTTTAACTTTGACAAGAGTTAGGAAGACCAAGGTTTTTTTCCAACTTTTCAAATACCTTGTTTAACTTGTTCGTCACACGCACAAGGAAGAGAGAAGTTCGATTCGATTTTCGGTTTCGTCGAAAAAGATTTTTGGAGAACGAACGAATTATAGTTTCGTCGCTTCGATAATTTCCATAAGTCACCACTTCGTTCCGCTCGTTACGTTGGTTTCGTTACGTTGTCCTTTTTTATCTCGGGCAAAAGTCAAAGAGAGACTCGGTCAAAGTGGCCTGGGGAACGAATTTTTCCCGATCGAGGCGAAGATTTCTTTTCTTTTTTCTTTTTTTTCGAACGCAATTCCTCTCCTGGAACTTCTCGCTCCAACTCCTTTCCATTAAAATTGATTCTCAAACTTCTCCTCCCTTCTCCAGCTTTCTTTTTCAACCTTCTCTTCCGGCTCTGTTCTCGAAGGGTATATACACGAACATTAGTTAATTACTTTCTTGACAAGCTTATCCGCTCGGCAAACTTATCCCTCATCCTTCCTCCCCAAGATCCTTTTAGGAAGAGAGAAAGAGAGAAAGAAAAAAAAAAAAGAATATCTCGCGTGTCGATATATTGGATATAACTCGGTTGCAAAGAGGGGAGGGGAGGGTCGGGGTTCATTGTGCGACTTGTCCGTCCCGAAGGAGTTAATGGAATCTTCGAGAAGATTATGCCGGATCGAAGTTTCCTCATCGATTCCTCGTTCAAATTTCTCCTCGAGCGTTGGCGCGCCGCGGAATCGCCCCTGGCGCGGGGCCAACCCTTGCCAAATGCGAGACGCGAGCTCGATAAAAAAAAGTTGACAATTAAACGGGGGCGACTTTATTAAAACGCGTCGCACCTGTGCGCCCGCAAAAACACCGCCATTTCTCTCTCACGAGGAGAAAAAGAAAAGGAAAAGGATCGACCGGTTCGCGCGCGCGACACCGAACCAATTTTCGTTTGAAAAACTGCGTATCCGGCCCCGGCGATGGCGATGCCATGTCCCTCCAACGATTCCACTCGATTGTTTTCCGTTTTCAAAAATTCAGGAGAGGAGAAGAGTTTTTGTTCCCTTTTTTTCTTTCTTTCTTTTTTTTTTTTTTTTTTTAGATCGATCAAACCGATTAATCCGATTTCCTTCGGCCAGGACGCTCGATAAAGCGAATTATTATCGGATGATTCAATATATATTGATTACCGATACACCGTTATTATTGTTATATACGCGTGTATCGTAATTTTTGCGAAATAGTATTTTAGCTTTGGTGGAAACGGAAGCATTATTGAAATATAATAGAGGGGGAAGATAATGGATTTTATGGTATTATCACTATCGTGATTCCTCCTCGGTTGTCTCGATTCGTTCTGGAAACGGAAGAATTAAATTGGTCGTAACTTGATAGATACTGTCTTAATCGACAGTTTTCGATCGTCCATTATCAAGTTCTCTTTTTCCACGTATTTTGATTTTTACAATTTTATAAAAAGTGTTCCATCAGTGTCTTTCTATTTAGAGTTAAAAATTGAATCTAATCATCCAAAGAATTATATTATATTCGTACTCAAGATTGTTTGAACCGCTAGACTTACCAAGTCGATTTCGAGTACTCAAAGTCGGATCAAAATCGCACCCTTTCGACTCGCGTAGCTCGTTTCCTGGCCACGCCTGAACGAGCACCTAGATCTCTGCTACTCTGGACTTCTGTTCCAACCGCGAATTCGCGATGGAAACGTTAAGAAACTTGGACGTCTCGCAGTGAAGAATCGTCCGGTCGGGGATCTATGACGCGCTCGAGGATGGATCGCGATGTAAGTCAATACGCCGGCCTGGAATCGAGAGGAGAGAGCTTTCCTGTGTCCCCGCTGTTTGCTCCTAATGTAAATTTACTGTCGGCCCCTTCCTCGATACCCGCTTCTTACACGTTCCAGTGTCCTTTTTGCGCCAGTCATGGCCACCAAGTTGGAATCTTATTGGAGGAGAAGTTTTTCGAGATGCAGGGAAAATTATTCTTTTGATGGAGCAAGTTTCAGATATCTTGATCGTTTCTTTTTTTTTTGAAAAGACAATTTTTTCCTCAGAATTTAAAGTGTACATAAATTGTATTATCTGTGGATAAGCTAGCCTTGAAAGATATGTTTCTTCTTTTTCGATTCTTTATTCAAATCGCAAATATTATTTGAAACGTTCATCCACCTTCATTGTATGTTCATTATTTTGAACACATTCGAGAAGAATTGCATTTTTGTGAAGATATCGAATCCATTGTCGAAAAACATTTCGAAATAGCAGAAAATTTTAAGCACAATTTATATCGGGGTAAGATTTTGCAACAATTATCGATGGGAGGTCGTAAGAACTCTACAAAGAAGAATATTTGCGCAGCAATCTTTGGAAATGGCGAAACGATTCGAGAGGTTGATGGCGATGGCATTACGACGTAGATGTCGCTGGACAAAATTGTAGACAATAAACATGTCTGCGAAACGGCGGAGCACAATAGAGAAGCTTGTAACCTGCTTTGAAACCCTCGAGACAGAATTTTCTTTGAAACTGGAATTTAATATTCCCCCGCATTCTGCCCTTTAATCGTTGTTTCTGCGATAATGTTGCGCGTTATTGTACGTCGGAAAGTTGACCCTTGTTTTATCCGGAACTTGGATCTTAATTAACGTGGATCGTAAAAACAAAAGTGAAACATACGTCAAAATATTCGGCAAGAAAGATTAACATTGAATATGAAAATAAATCATTTTGTGGAAGGAAACTCCCGTTCGAAATTCTTCCGAGGTTTTCGAGAAAGGATTCGTCTGATCTCGAATTAATGGGACTGTCGGATTATCGGAAATAATAACCAGTGTTGCGCGTCATCTCGCAAGAAAGGCTTGCAATTTTAATGGCGTCGTTTCCGGTAATGAGATAACTGATCAAGATAAGCGATGCTTAGATTGATTTCAATGGACCTTCGATACTTTCTTCCTTTTAATTCCTCGCCCTTGGATTGTTTCAGAGGAAGGAAGGAGAAGTGTTGAATCGATGAGATGTATAATACAGTCGAGGAACGATCTTCTGATTTTTGAACGTTTCCAGATGTCAGATGTTCAGTATATGTCGGAATATGATCTATGATTGCGGACTTTTTGATGGGAAAAATGTGGAGGAATATATTTTAGAGTCAGGATTCAGAGAAGAAGTTATTTTCGAAGGAGTTGAAGTTGTAAAAGATCCGTTTTAGGCAAAATTCCTTTCATGCATTCGTATTAATTAATAATTATTTTTAATATGTTTGAATTTAATAATATATTGTATCTTTTTCACAAGAAATCTCTTTAAAAAGAAAAGGAGTTAAAATAATATGGAATTCTCGAGGTTTTAATGAGATCAACTAAAAACAAGAGTTCAGTAATTTGTACAAAATCAAATGCTTATATAAAGCGCGTATTCGGTTGAATATTTAAATATATATGCGAATAATTTAAAGACCTTTTACAGCAGAAACACCATTTTCGTCTCACGCATTTCAATTTCATATTTTACAACACGCAAAAACGTTTCTAAACGATACGAAATATAATATACTTGAATCTAATTAATTAGTATAACGATTCTAATTCAACAATTATCTGCATTTTATAACCGTTGAAAATAAATTGATGAAGTAAATCAAAGACCGTCCTTTCGTTAAACGAAATCGATGTGCAAAAAACGAAAAAGAAAAAAAAAACGATGAAAGCGACGAAGTAAAAGTGAATTTGAGGAAGGCAAAAAAAAAAAAAAAAGAAAAAAAAAATTCCCATATTTTTATTTCGCTTTTAAATCGAGACTCGCGTCGGTTTTTAATTAATGGAAAAAGAACGTGAAAATAGATATCGGTATCGCGATATCTCCGACGAAGGCGATATTTCCCCATGAAATTTCACGAGGTCCCTCCTGAAATTTCCATGGAGCCGTGCACTTTTTTCCACCGTGCTGCCTGGCGGATACACGTAACGCTGTACGCATATACCGGCGGCCAGAATGGTTTTTTCTCAATTTACAATTTCGTCCCGTTCGTTTTACGAGGACATAAAGCGTTCATAAATTTCGCGAATCGCGGTTGGGCTCGCAGCTGTTCGCCGTTACACGGGACATCACCCGTTAATAAATAATAAATTTATTCTCATTCTTGAAGTGTTCGTGTAACGAAACTTTTTTTTTTTTTTTTAAGGATAAATTCGTCGAGAGAAGTCTCCCATAAAAAATGGATTTTTAACCAATGTCCTTGAACAAAGAGGAAGGAAATATTTCGTTAAACTGTTCATCAGATAGTAGCAACGTATCGAGGTTGTAAATTATATTATACGTGGTATAAATTTTTATTATATTTCGTAATATTAATGTGTAAATAGAATAATAATTTAATGAGGTAATTTTTCTTTTTTTTTTTTTTTCAATAAAAATAATGCAGCTATACGTTTGTCGAAACGATATATCTCGTATAAAATTTAATCAGAGATATTATACAATTACGAATCGTGACGTTGATTTCCTGATATTATCGTGTAAAATAATTTAGGTAATACTTTGAGAAATGTGAACAATATCATCATAAGCGGTAAAAATATTAATCATTCTTGAACGCTGTCATAAATTTAACTATAATCCATACGATCATTACAATTAATTATTCACGATTAATTCTTTTCGAAGAAACGGTACAAATTTATCACGAATGAATGGTAATAAAAGATTAAATACATCCAACGAAATAAAAATCGATCAAAATATACGTACACAACTCAACGTCTAATAATATCTAAATTAATAAACACTTAAATACACAACCTGAATATTTACGTGTTTCAGTATCAGAAATATCCGCGTGATCATCACACCTTTAAAAAGACACGATCCACCTCCTTGCTGAAGAAAAACCACGCATTTCGAACCATTTAAAATATTCGATTTTAAAGAGAAACATCGAATCGTTCACCTCATCCTCAGTCATCCTCGAACGGAACGAGATGAAATCGAGGCTCGCCTGAGTGTTCTCGTTTCTCGATGATGTATCGACACACGAGTGTCACGGAACACTTGGAGAGTTCCCTTTTCGAAAATCGACCGTTTCGAAACAGGCCATTCGTGGACGACGAGGTGGCGAGCGCGGATAAACGGGGGGAGAATTGGTTGACAGATAAACCGGACGGAGGGGAAACATTAATAGATTCGTACTGGCTGGCCACGTGAATCGGAGGCGACGCTGTTTTCGCCCATTTTATCTCCCATTTTCCGAGCGCGTGAATATACCGGTGAATGCATTGAAATATGTGCATTTCATATTTCTGAAAAAACGCGGCCGCGTTTTCCAACCGAGCACGACTACGCCACGAATGGAATATGGCCGTGGTTAAATAATGAAATAGAAAATACGGGACGTGTTATCGAAAATTTCTCGGCCTTTTTATAGGCGTTGGAAACGCATAACTTTGCATTGGTCGATCCTTTGTCGCGATTGTGTCGTAAATCGTTGTATTCGGGGTTTAAAAAACACTCGATTGTTGAAACGAGGCTTGTCTTTTCTTCTCTTTTCTGTTTTCGCTCGTTAAAAGTTTCTAAGGAAATTCTCTTGGAAATTTTCAAACGAAATTCAGATCGGTTATAATATAACGATATCGTGAAAATAAAACAATTAGAAATTTCTCTGGCCTTTTTTCCTGGATTTTTCTTTTATTACGTATACAATTAATCGTAAAAGTGTTTGATATATTTTGCATAAGATTACATACCAACGAAATTATTATTTATCTAACAAGTTTTCAAACTTTATTTTCCTTATTTACATATAAAAGTCATGACGAGCTATTTTAATAGTAAGCCACGACAAGGGGAAATGATTTCATACAATTGCACAATTGTAATCCCAAGTGGTTAAACAGGATCATGGGGAATTAGAAAATGTGATAAGTGGCATCGACAGTGTCACGTCGAATAACACGAGCATCGATTACATTGGTCGTTCTCTCGAGTGCTCTCCATTAGGGACATAATGGCACGTCGAAGGATTTGAATCTCCGGATTTGATCCGGATTCTTTATGGATTCGGACGTCTGATGACACGTTGAATTTTTCCACGAAACTCGTTCCAGAATCGTGATTTATCCACATTTAAAAAAAAAAGGAGAGCACATTTCTTCATCTGGAAAGTAAGTTTTTTGAAATTAAAGATTTCGTTGCACGTATTCCATTTTTATTCAAAGAGAGATAAAATATTCAATAAAATAATCAATATGAATAATAAGTATCAAATAATAGGTCAATGAAAAAAATTAAATACAACGAGCAGGATATTTTCTTTTCGTCTTTGCATAGTACGGGATTAAGCCACGTGTACTGTATGTCTGACAGCACGTGAACTCATTCTACTGCAGTGTGCATCACTGATTCGACTGCTATATCCCAAGCGCTCGTAAGTAATATAAGTCCTTCATGCATCAGACAGCAACAGTACATATTGTATACGATTATTATTCCGTGTAAGAGATCGGGTTGCTTTATAAGAATATTAAATATATCGACAATTTTACAACAGAATTTGTTTAATCAGCTATTTCACGTATATTATACAGCAGAATATTAATCGTACGAACAAATGATAAATTTAATTGCTAAAAACATTTTTACAATTTCGCAATACGAAAAACCTGATATCCCATAAACGGAATTATTCCCGGTAATATCCGAATAAACTGGAATAGTTTCGCAAGCTATTCAAGTAACAGGAACACGAACGCCTCTCTACCTCACCTTCTAATTGCTCGAAACGTTTAATCGTGGAGCACTGGTATCTGCACCCTGCCATATGTGTCTATTCCCGGAAGCCTGACCTCTTGCGCGTGTACGTCTATGCATCTGCCGTCTGGTAAACGGACCCGTCCCCCTCGAATCCGTGCATTTATCAGGCTTCAAGGAGTAGAATCGCGATGCACACAGCGATGGTTAGCAATTGGCAGCCGGCCTCAGGTGTGGCCGATCGCGTATCGTTGGGCCGATCGACCGATACCACGAGTCCTTGCCAATCCGATTTCTCCCCCCATTGTTCCCCTTGCCAATGTCGTTGCCGACTACGTCGACGACGAGATGGCCTGTCTTCTGTCGACATCTCGCGAGAATATAATCGATGTGGCACGGAGAAAAGCCCAAGGGGAATCCCCGCGATTCAACATCGGTAACATCGATTCGATTCTGGAGACCTGTCAATGGGGTACCACGTTAGACAGTAAATCTCGTAATATCATTTCAGGAGGGGTTTTTTTTTTTTTTGTTAAAAATCAATTATTCATTCGAAGTTTAATATAATTTAATGTAATTTAATGTTCCTCGAGATATAATTGGTATAATTGAAATAAAAGAGGAGTTGGTTAATTCATCAAGGAGATTCAAAGAGATCAGTTTCGTGAGTTTAATTAATATTGTACCTCGTGCATTGTTTTTCAATTTATGAGGAAATATTTATCCTTTTTTTATTATTGATATCATCTTCCGTTTAATAGGCACGATCATCATCGTTGTATGAAAAAGTAAAGCAGAAGACGCGGTAATAATCGGCGGTACAAATACCTCTATGGACAAATGGTTTATTCCAAAGGAATTCGAATTCCTCCTCCCCTTTCCCGCGAATCTCCGGGGTGTATTTCAAAATCTTCTTCGACTACCTGTCCACTCCTCGGGAATAATTTACACGGGTTGATCTCTTAAAAGGCGTTCTTGTTTCCGAGGGTTCAACTTACCGTGAAAATACCTCTCGTTTTCAAAAGAAAACGTAGACCTTCGTCGAAAGGTACGAAAGAGAGAGGGGTGGCATTCTCGAAAAGAGAGAGAGAGAGAGAGAGAGAGAGAGAGAGAGAGAGAGAGAGAGAGAGAGAAAGAGAGAGAAAAGGAGAGTATCACTTAGCGGGGACGTTCCACTTGAAGTTACCTGAAGTATCACATAGTTGGCTATCTCTGTCGGTGTTAATTGGAAAATAATTAAGCGGCGCAATTTCCTGCATCCTTAATTAGCAGAATGCGTAATTACGGCAAAGAGGGAGAGGTGGGAAGAGGGGGGATGGAAGACGATAGGAGGGGAGGGACGAGAATGGTTAGGGGTGGATGGACGAGCTTTCGTTTCCTCGCGTTATTTTCAACCCCGCTATCAGCGAGCCGACGGAAACTGCGGGTGTAGCGGCGCAAACCCTTGGAAACCTGCCGACTTTCGCCGCTAGTTAAAGACAGGGATGGCTGGGGAGGGGGAGAGGGGGAAGCAAGGAAACGAGCCAGAGAGATTCGTAACTTTCGATCTGATTCCAAGTTACGACCACTTCCCGCAAACATCTCTAACTCGGATTTGTGAACTGTCCCGATTACTTGACGTCCACCGTTCGTCTTATAAATACAATTACGTTTGTTGCTTATATATAAAATAATAATTTCGAAAGAATACAAGGATTTGAATAATCGAATCTTTATGCGGGAAAAGTAAGTTCTCAAAAATAATTCATTCCTCCCCCAATATATTGCTAAATTATATAAATATCTTTCTCAATCTAACGATAAGTGAAAATTTCTTTCACTTAAGGAATTACGTAATTGTGAGAAGATATTTTTTATTTTGTTCGTAGAATTGTGACAATTAATTATTTGAAATTCGTTTAGATTAATAAACATGGTGTTTCAAAATTTAGTATATTTTATAAAAAATTGTGTATATAAAAAAACGGAACTCGATTTTTTGACTCGTTATTAGAGATATATTTATTTCATTCTACATACTACAAAATATTAAATATTAAAATAGAAGAGCGTTCGTGAGATTCTCTTCTCTTCAAAATAACTACAGTGAAGATTGTTGGAGACATAAATTCACGAATCACAGTTCCTTTTCGAAAAGTTAAGGGGGCAAAATTTCCTTATCAGTGCATTTTCGTGAAAATATTCGCAGCTCAATATTTCCAGGACGAAATCCTTAAGACATCGTTCAATACGATCTCGAGCCATTCGAGAAGAAATAGGAAGAGGGCGAGATTGTAAAGTTGGTAAGGCGTGGAAGTTGGCCGGCTCGGGCTACTTTATCGCTGCATCGATAAACGTTACACACCCACCGGTAAAAGAATTCGAAAGGACGAGCAAACAGTACCGAACTGATGGCAGTTCAACTCGCAAATACTTTTTTCGCCAGTTTCGACAGTCGAATCGGAAGTTACTCGAGCGGGTCGAGCCTTCGTATCGTCCTCGAATCGTCTTCCTTTTCGAGGTCTTTTTAAAAAAGGTTGTCGGCAAACAAGAAGTTAGAATTCTGTTTGCAAGCAGCACAGATTTTTCTTCGTTTAATTTGTTCGAAAATTCGAGCTTTTCAAGATATTTTAAAGATATAACATGTCCAAAGGGATGATTTTAATTAAGGATTGAACCAATTCTCTTTGGTTATTTTTTGAAGATTAATCGTTGTTGAAACGGGTAAAATTATTTTTATAATATTGTAATATTGTATGTATACATTGGCGAGCATGTAAATAGAAAAATTCTTTTTTCTAATTCAGTTAAATCTACCAATTAAAATAAATTAGATAACCAAAATATATCAGTTATATGTTTATGTATTCAAAATATAAAAATTTTTACTATTTTTTATATAAATTTAAATTAAGTTATTCCTATTTATATTTTCGCCATGTATATAAAATAATATATATAATATTTCCATATTATTCTTGTACAGAAAGGAATATTTTAAACTTTATATCATCGTAAAATATTATTATTTTTGTACAGGAAATATCTATCCAGAAATTTACGTATTATCCAGAAAAACCATCATTCCATGTTAAAAAAATTCGCAAACTCTTACAGATTATGGATAAAAACAACGAAATAGAAGCACGATTCCTGAAAACTCGCGAGTTTCTCTCGCGAGATGCCGTGAATCCTTTCCACTCTTCCCCCCAATTACAACTCTCTTCCTCCAACAACTTCCTCCAACAGCAACGTGTTCGCGGCCGATGATTCTGAAAAGATGAAAACTTCAACCAGAAGACATCTCTCTTCCTTCCCCTCCTCTCTCTGCGAAGAGAAGCGAAATCTTCCCTTCCGGCCGATTTTCAACAACAGTTCGACGACAGTTCCTCTCCTCGGAATCGAGACATCGGAAGAATTTATTTATTCAAAGTGGTCCAGGGAATGAATGCAAACGAAAATGCTATCCGACGGCGGTTTGTGGATTCATCGATATACAAAACGTTATTCGAGGAAAGCAATCTCACCCTTCCTCCATCACCCTTCTCGTCTACCCAACAGGGTTGAAAGCAGCACTTGGAAATGGATAGGGTCCAAGGTGGCCAACTAAGACGAGCGATTCGAAGCTTGATCGGGAATTATTAGTCGTCGCACTCGAACCCATCGCTGTCGTTTATATCAGTTACCAAAAGCAAAGAATCCTCCCCCCTGGAGTGAGCTCCATCCACCGTTCTTCGCTTCGTGGCTTATCGTCGCTTCGACGTCGTATCGATCCTCCGAAATTGACGTTGACGTGCTAAACGATTCTCTAGAGAGAGAGAGAGAGAGAGAGAAAGAGAGAGAAGAAAAAGGAAAAGAAAGAAGGGAAATAGATTGAAAATTGTGTTCGAAGGGTGTATTTTTTTGTTAATATTTTAGCAAAATTAATTAATTGAGATTCTTCTGTGATATCGAGCTATGAATTTTTTATACTAGAATCGACTTATATCTTTGTTCAACGTTCGAATAGTTTGCTTCAAAATTGAAAAAAAAAAGGGAAAGAATATTGTTTAATCCCATGAATTTGCATTGTCTATATTATCTACAGGGATTCATTAAACGTTCTCAAAAAAAGTTTATATCATTATCATCAAGTGAACAAATAATTAATTAAAACACGATCCCTTTTCTTATCAGGAAATGTAACTGATGAACAAACAACAAAAAAAATCAAAACACGTTTATCTTTAGTCAATTCTATTGACATTCTAATTGAAAAAAACTGAAACTGATAAATATGTGTTTATCGAACGATTAGAGAATGAATTAACAACTCGTCGATAAAGTAACGAATACAACGTGATATAAAATGAAAAGAATTGAAATATAGCGCTTTGGAATGCTAGAATATTTAACGAACAATAAAGCATTATTCGAGACACGAAAGCCGCAGAGAAACACAGAAGGCCTTTACTTATTCCGCATCGCATGATTAAGAGTAAAGGATTCTAGAGCGTCGCGTTGGAAAATTTATAGCCACCTTTCTAAGCCTCCCCCTCCCTCCCCTCCTCGATTCCAAGAACTTTAGAGTCGCCTTGTACATATTCCTAACCTATTAACAATCTTCCACCAATCCTCGAATTCCTCGAAAATCATCCGCCAACAAATAACCCTTTTCTCACATCTTTATAATTCACGCACTGACGTAGCCTCGTACCTTCTCGTGCCGCGAAGAAAACCTGTGATCGATGGAGAGAAGAAAGAAAAAAAAGAAAGGAGAGAGAGAGAGAGACAGAAAAAATAGAGAACACGGAGGGGAAAAGCTCGTGCAGAGGATAACCGAGTTCCTCCGTCCTTTATCTTTGCTCGTGGCGAGCGCGCGCGATAAATTACCCAGATGAGATTGTTATGTCGAGGCACTTTATTCCACACCGCTATAACAAGTAGCTCGGTACACTCTTCTTTGAGGCGCAACGCTCAAGAACCTAACCCTCTATAACCACGCGGTAGATATAATGAATTCCGAGTTCTTCGTTCAAATCCCCCTTTCCACCTCCCTCCTTTTCTCGCCTTTTCGTTCGTTGGCCGCATTAATAACAGACCGCTACTTTGAGGACGCACTAATCGAAGGGGAGTGGGAGAGAAGTGAATATTCAATTGTGGCAAAGAATATCGAGAGAATATCGGATATTGTGCGCCCAGGAGGGAAAGGGAGAGCGAATGGTTTCCGCTTCACGATTGTACGTAATCGTTTAAACCATCCCCTTGCTCAGAAGACTGCTTTCGCGTCGATTATTCTGTCACGTTGCGTTCGTTAGAAGATCGATAATAGTGGTCTGAAAGGAAGGAGAAAATCTCGAGACATTGATGGAGGAGACGTATTTCGGTTTCGCAGGATCTTGTTTCTTTTTTTTTGGGAAAGGGGAAATTATGTCTCGTTTGGGTCATTGATTTCGTTCGGGAGAAAGTTCGATGGGATAGTTTTTTTCATGGAAGAGTTGAGTTATAGATGTAGGGTTTTAGTTGTTATATCGATCGAAACTTGACATTAATTATTTATGGAATAACGAAGACTGGTGGGTGTTGGTGATTTGATTGATTCGGTGGCTAATCTTGGTAATATTTAGATTGTTGATCAATTAAGTGGAATTGGAATTTTAAAAGTTAACGAAGTCGATATGGGTTAATTAATAATTCGGTACTTTAACTTTAAAAAGTTGATATTTTATATTGTATTGGATAATATTGAATTGGAAAGAGAATATCTTCGTGATATTTAAGCGATTGATCGATATTCAAGTACCTTCTTTCTTGAAAAAATTTTTTAAAATGAATAGGAAATTTCGGCAAGATTTAAAGAGAATTTTATTTATGAATTATGGAAAATATGGAAAAATTGAGAAAAGAATCTTGGTAATATTCAAGTGATGGGAAGTCTTCATCAGATTTAAGGATAAGGAAAATAGGATATGGAAGGACGTCGAATTCAATTTTTCTATTTAACATGGCTTGATTCGCGAAGGGCCGTATAAAAGGATACGTCTGAATCTCTGGGTGAATTTTTAAAATTCAATTTCTCTTAAGCTCCTGCAGGCAGTGCACGCCTCTAAGCAAATACAACGGCAACCTGTGCCTTGAATGTATTCTTCAACGCTCGTTCCCTTCGAAAACTCGGTTCTTCGCGGTTAAGGGAAATATAATTTCTAATCTAAAACAAATCCATCATCTTTATCCCTCTTAAATATATATATCAAATAAATGAAAAACTATTAACTCCTTGCCCATCATCATTTACGACGTCCAATAATTATAACAACTCTTATTGTGAATCTCATCAATCAAGTATTCTTAATAATTCAAGATTCATACGTTCAACCAAATACAAATCGTACCGTCTCTACTTCTTCAATTTTTACAAAAGAACGGAATATTTTCAATCACTCTTCAATTGTTGCCGAATTTCATCGAAATCTGCAACTCTTCGTTATTGCAATCCTCTTTAATCGCATCGCATAGAAAATATTCTCCTCTTCTCGCATTGCCCGATCTTCCAATTGCCAAATGGAACGACGGTTTCGTGCGTTCTTAAACCCGTCGAGTTTCAACTGCAACTGCTCCCTTGGAACAACAGATTCCGCCGTGCGGAACAGAAGGGATATCAGGAGGAGCATCGAGCGTGTAGCCGCGGGGGGTGGATTAATTAGTATTCCGATCGCGCGTGATCTCAGTCGAAATGTCTTGTCCCTCGCAGCCGGCCCTCCCTTCGGAGAACACGTACTCTGGATGCGCATCACGGCGCATACGCGTATCACCCTGTAGGTCGATGTGGACACGATACGTATCTGCCCGTATGCGCCGATATGGAGTGCACTTCCGGCATGCAGGACGTTATCAAATATTCAACAAGCGAGGGGGTGACGTTGCGGAGGTTCGTTCGATCATGGATGCCACTCCATTCCCCTCCTTTCCTCTCCCGGATGGAATTTATATCGCTGCTTGATTTTTCCTCCAGTTCTCTTGGCGTGTTCTACTCGCCACGATGCGCCTTTTCCCTCTTTTGCGTTAAACGAGGAGGTAAAATGCGAACACTTGGAGTGTCTCTTTCTTTCGAAATCGTTTTGAAATTCGATTGGTTTGTCGGATGTTATGTACGACGATCGTTGTTAGATTTGGAATGGAATTGATCGTCAGGCGTTGTTTAAATTAAGAGAGAGAAAGATTGGGACGAAATAATTTTAATAAATATCTCGAGGTGAAGAATTCGCGGGACTTAATATAATGGGAGAACGATTTAATATAATAGGAGGATCCTCGAGAGCACGAGTGGCTCTAAGCTGCATAATACAGGAGCGTTACGAAGACAGAGGAGGGGATAAAGTCGACAGTGGAACCGGAAATCGTCGCGTGTCAGCCAACTGACGTCTTATTTGCCCACGGGAGGGAATTCATCTTCGACCACGATGCACCCTGGAACTGGTTTTGGAGGATAGCCATGGGTCTGTCGCGGCAGCCCTTATCCTCCATCCCTAATGTTCTCTCTGTGATTAATGGCCGGCCCACTGTTGACACGTGGTACCCGCTATTTTTGTATTGTTAACGCCTGACAGTGACAAAGTTTATGGCGTGGATGCGGACCATCTGCCGCTTTCCCGGGCTTAAAGGGTTTTTAATTTACGGCCAACGCGTGTCTCTTCTTATACGGACGAATATATCCCCTAATACCGATCGAATCCGAAGGAAGCGACGAAGGAAAGTTTCGAAGACTTGGATTGGAAACAATGGGGAAGAATTAGAATAGGGAAAGGTGTTTAAGAAAATGGAACTAGTTCGAGGAAACTTGATCGAGATCGTCCCTTTTGTTTAATGGACCGCCCGGGCTCGATTGAAACTCGTGTTTTTCCCTGTAATTAACGCGTCCGATCGATCATTGTGTTGAAATCGCTGAAACGAGGACTTTAGTTTCGAACTGAATCCCGGAGTGGAATAGGGAAATTCGCGCACTAACTCGTTTAGGAATAAACTTGCACCGTTTCGTACATTGTACTCGCGATACTCGTGGATTTCTTTCTTTTGTTCTTTTTTTTTTTTGGAGTTTTTAAGTTATCCGCTGTTCAAAAAGCTTGGAATGTTTATAAATATTTCAATACACGTTCATATCCGATGGTTAATTTTTGAATACGCATAGTTTGATTTATTAATTTGTAAAATTTCTTTTTTATTTTATAAAGATTATATGTATATATAGTGTCAATATTAGAAAGACTCGTTACATCAATAATATTATCGGTATAGATAAGTATCATCGATCATGATTTTGAAAAATATCACTGCAAAATCGTAATATTATTATCAATACTTTTTAATCAATATTATCGATCATGCGGTATTAATGTTATCTGATCTTGAAACTGTCTATCATCATCATATGATTAGATTACGAATATTTATCTTCCAGTCGCATTTACAAAAATTTAATCTCGCATGAAAATCCGCAGTCAAGATTTAATTCCATTCCTATCCCATTCACCCACCCCTCCTGCTATTAACAATCTCCCCCCTCGACGTATTATAATAAACCCTTTCCCTCAATACTTTTCCACCCCGTTTTCTTTCCAACTTTCCCGTGATATATCGTATCCGGATATAGTTCCAAGAGCACGGATCGAGGGGAGGGATGACGAGGGGAGGGTAGGTGGTAGCTCGCGAAAAGCGAGTCACGAAGGATAGCTTTCCTAATTTCCTCGGGGAAGATAAATTCGGTGTCGCGAAACGAAAACTCCGCCCTTTCTCTCCCTCTCCCTCCACATACGGGGTAGATCTTCTATCTTCTGTGCGCGCGTTCGGAAGAGGAGAGAAGTCGAAGAAAACCGAGAATCGGATTCGATTCATGGGGCGCACGTCCCGGCATTTTCTTAATACACAACCGACGCGTGACGTATTGCCACGCAGCCAGGGCGAGTAATTGAAATTGCACCATTGTAAATATTTCGCGAGAATATGTATGTCTATCCTCTACCGAATTCTCGTATCTCCCTTTCTTTTCTACCCTCCACTTGCTCCCTCTATTTTACATTTTTCGTGTAAGTATATATACGTGCGTGTCGTGGAAACTAGCTATTATTCAAATTGCCAGAAAAAGAAAGAAGAAGAAATGGAAGAGAGTAGCTAATACTTAGTGAACTAGTTATTGGTGATTACATCACACTTGATATTGAGTTTGAATTAATTTATTGCTATTCTTCTCGCGAAATCACACGAGGCGTCGATATCTCGAAACTAGTTAGAAATAATCTTGAAGTGGAAATCCTGAGTAAAGAAAGAAACGTCAATATATTCGACGAGACATTTTTATACACATGTGCGAATATCCTTTGGGATGATTTATAATGAAAAGCAGTGTTCGAAGTGTTGGAGCATTCAGCAATGAATATAGATGGGCGATTCAATCCAGGGATCTAACTGCTATTTTATGCAATCGTTGAAATCTATTTCTTTCCGCGATGGGAATCACGGATACGGGTAAAAGGAATGGAGAATCGATTCCACCAAGACTCGGTAGATTTGGGATAAGGATATGGGCAAAGGAGACGGATATTCGGATGATGTACAGTTCAATAATTATCAGAGCAAAGGGTATACGATACAACGAACCCAGTCGCTTATCGAGGAGTCGAAGGAGTCGAACTTTTCTGAACTGTGTCCATGGGCTTAGTGGGTCAACGTTCGAGTCGAGACCGCAATTCCCTCCTAGATTTGTCTAACCGGGAATGGATAATACACCGCTCCAACCACGAATCCAACCCAAACACTAGGCAGAAGCTTTCTCTTATTGGCCGCGCCATCCCTCTGGTTTAAACTACCCCTGAAGTTTTAAGTTACGGATTTGAAGATACTCCCTTATCCGTTGCGGTTGTTCAATCCTTTAACGCGCGTGACTCATTGCTCGAAGATGGAGAAAATTGGAGAATATATTGAAAAATGGACTAAAATTTAGTTTATTTAAATTATATTTATGAGTACACGAAGAAAAATCCAATTTGCTACTGCAAATCATATCCCATTTTATCGATAATTATTAAATTAAAATCGTCAAATGATTACCTTTATAAAATTGATTTCAAAAAATGTATTTAAAAAGCGTAAGAATATTATATAAATATATACGGGATATATCTTTCTTTGACTTACGTATAAACTAATCTTAAGTGTATATAAATCGAGACTCAGCTCAGAACGGAATCCTTCAAATATATGAAAGAAAAAAAGAAAAAGGGGAAGGAAAGAAAGGAAGAAAATATCCTTCCTTGGTCGCATAAGGATCATAAGGAAGACGAGTGGGCGTATTTACGAGAGAGAGAGAGAGAGAGAGCGCGAAGGTGGTTGGAGGAAAAAATGATCAGGCGACGCTCAGACCACGGAACTAGGCGAGCCGTAATTCCTCTTCCGGTGAACATCACCCTCGCAACCGGGAAAATTCTTTTCAGTCGACGTGCCCCTTCTTCCACTGGAATTTCCCCAAGACGCATGACTATTGCGGCCAGGAAAATAATTGAAGTTCTACCTCTTCTAGCTAGTAAATATAAGCTAGCCACCCTCCCTCCCCAAGAGGAAGTCGCGACAGTAAATTCCGGAGACTTGTCGCTCTTTCCTCTCTGAACGTTTCCTTTTCCCCCCTCTCTCTTTCGTGCACACGAATGCAGCTAAAATTGTTTGACATTTCTTATTCACACGGATCGGGTATTAATTTATGATTTTCTCAGCGGGATATTTTGACGGGGGATAGAGATATTTTTCTTCTTTTTTGGTTGAGAAACGTGGCTAAGAAAAAAGAACAAAGATCCCGTTGATCTTTGTTGCTCGTTTCGTTGGGATCGCGACTACGGGGAAGGGTAGCGGAAGAGGTATCTTCGTTTTCCCACGACTTCGAAATGCAAATTTTTACGGGGAAGGGAATTCTATCCTCGTGGGAATGTAGGAATCCAATTATAGTTTCTACGTTCTTTTCTGGTCTCGTAGAATTAATAGAAAAAACGGGGGGAGGGAGGTCGGAGGAAATGCGGCGTTGAATTAGATATTTATGCAGTTGAGTTTCCGTGATTAATGTCGGGAGAATATTAAACTTTTCTCTGTTTCTTGAATATTTCTTTTGCTTGAAATTGGTGTGACGCACGGAATTAATTAGAAAAAAGTATAAGGCAAGTTTTGCAAACTGATGTCGGATTAAATCCTTACACAACGATGATCTACATGATTAATCGAAAGGACATTAGTTTTCTCTGTTCCTATAATAATTTTTTTCCCTTTTTTTTTTTTTTAAGAAAATTGAATTTAACAGTTTAATACTTTCGAATTCATATTAATATCAACAATAGTAACATTTCTAATTAGTTTCACAAGAAAATTTTATTCAACGCGATTTTTATGTTACAAAAAGATTTGCAAGATTTAAGATAAACCGTGAATCATTAAATGAAATAAATCTTTCAACATTTATAACGTGGGAAAAAAAATCAAAGATATAATCATACAAATCCAATAATTTTTTCACAGTTCAGAAGTATATCCGCACTTCATTAATATCACGCACATTATAAATTAGAAACTCAAGAGCACCGGCGAATATCTCTGCGGCAAGTACGATTTCCCCATTCGTTTCCCGCTAATTTCCTGCGGCACGCGATCCGAGAACTTTTCACCTCGAGATTCCTTTTTTTTTTTTTTTGTTTCTTTTCTTTTCGTTTACGTAGCCGCAGTTTTTTTCGCTACGTTGCACGACGTGAGAAAAAGAAATCTGGAATTTTTACGAGAGAGAGAGAGAGAGAGAGAGAGAGAGAAAAGCACGCGTGCAATCGTCTAACAAATGTCTGCGGACCGCAAGCCAGAAAGCGTGGAAGGTTAGGGGTGTCTTATCCCATTTTTCACGACGTTATACCGGGTGGAACATTTTTTTGCGGACAAATCGGTGCGCAGGGTAAACTGAAACGGCGGAAAATTCCCCTTCCTGGAATTTTCTAGTATTTACGGTACGGCGAACCGGAAGTTCGAGTGCCCGACCGCATACGTTTGCCGAGCGAGCTGTAAAGTAATTCCCTACAGCGAAAAATCGCTCCAATTTAAGTCGCGAACATCGTAATTTCCGTTAATTCTTTCTGTCACGGTGAAATTATGTTCCATCGTGGCTTTTATGAAATTTTCGAGAGAAGAATTCCGGTGAAAATACTTAAATATATCCCGAACGAATGTAAAATTAAGTTACACGCAAGCATTGCACTTTTGTTTCGATAACAAAATTTTTAATTTCTCCTTCGGAAGGACGTGAAATCAAAGTTCACGATTCCTTTGTCCGATTGCAACGATACAACAAGTTATATAAGAGACAAAACACGTTTTATCTACGATAAAATTGTCTAATAACGATTCGTGGATGGATAGATGGATTAGTAGATACGACGCCATTCTGACACACGTCAATACTGTCAAGGTATTCAACCACGTGTACGCCGAGGAAAAGAGGAAATTCTACGGCAAGGAGAAATCGATGTTGTCGAGGGTGTCATGCGACGAAGGAATCAAACAGGAACTAAAAAGAGAATATTCTCTCTCCCGTTCGAGGCTTCGTAAAATATCCAGCTACCAACCGACAGAATGTCCGGGAATAAATTCCAGCAACGGTCGAAAGGTCTGATCGATCGTCCGATCGAACGTACGTCGCACACCGGTACGTCTTTGATCCAGGAGCGATAGGGGATGATATTCTCTTACGTCTGAAGAGGAACCAAGAACGAGGCCATCGTGATGTCACGAACTTCCATTATCCATCTCTTGGACCGTCGTCCACCTTTTCTTCGAATCCACTCTTCTTCGAGGAGTGGGAACGCGCACGCGAAGAGGAAAGCTCGCGTTATTCGGTCGTCGAATATTTGTTCGCGCCGATAGGGTTACTTAGAGAGGCCAGCACAGTCGTTGAGGGAACTCGTGATGAATCAGATTCGAGGAAATCGATAATCACGCCTTTGACCGGCTATGGAAACGATTCGATTGGGATAACTATGGTTGCTCGTTGGTATCAAAGGAATAGAAATTATGGAGTTTGTTTTGTTAATTAAACAGTAGTTTATATATAATAATGTCGTGCGATTGTATTTTGGGGTTTGTGATACGAGTAAAAGTAAAATTTTTAATTGAAATATCAGGTTGATGATTCAGTTATTCTTTTCAGTTTGATTCTGATGATTGGTCGTAATCACAAGTGATATATTTTGGAATAATTGAATAGTTGAATATAAACGTGTCTTCTGAAATTTTTCCAAATATTTCTTACATTCAATTTGAGAACACGATTCGAAGGAAAGACCGGTACGTTACTAATCGGTGGAAGAAACGAGAAATTATAATAGGGGTGGAATTTTAATCTTCAAATGGCGGTGGAAATAATAAATTTAGGTAGGATTAATCGAAAGGATTTTCTTGATGATATAATAGCAGATTCAGAAAGAGGATTGGCTCGAGTCGAGAGGGCTTCAGGGACAGGGAAATGAAATTTTAGTTTCGGATTCCCTCAATCTCGCCGATTACGTCTCCCTTCGTGGACGAATTAAGATTCATTTTATCAGGGAACGTGCGGCGGAATTTATGCGGCCATTATTTGTCAGGCCGAGCGTCGTGGTAAAACTGCGGCAGGATTAAAATTTTCTCTCTGTGTCCCGCAATTTCACGGGGGGTTCTTCATTTATACTTACGATCCTCACGGTTTGCTTAAAGAAAACATTACCCATCTCGTGGCTGAAATGAATTTCGTACAGCCGTCGACTATTAAAACGCTCCAAACGAGAAATCTTAAGTGGTAAATAATTTCAAGAGATCGGTATGATTATTTCTCGAGATTTATTTTTATCGTATTTCTCCAAGCTTTTCTTATTTTGCGTTAAATTTATTTATTGTTATGACAATTTTAAAATCGATATTTACACAGGATATTCAATTTTAATTTATAGATTCGAAATATTCGTAAATTGTATGAAAAAAAATAAAATGAAATAAAAACGATTCATATAAAAATCGAATAGTCTCGAGGGAGCATAAAATGATGTAATTAATTTCCCGTAAATAAATGTGTAAATTTCAAGAGATATATATATATATATATATATATATATATATATATTTTCGAACGGAATCATTTTTCTTCAAATAGAAATATTTCAACTTGAATTTTATCCAATTTATCGCGTGAAAGTTTTTGTTATTTGTCTTTCGATACGATAAATTTTACAATTTTTCAAACAATTTTTCAATAATACTCTTTCGTACATTCCAATGTTACGTTAAATCAGATTAGATTAGATTATGTCTCAACAATTACGTTACGAATATAAATTACTCGACGAGTTAACGTTGAAAACACCTTGTACGAATTATTTCTTATCTCTAAAAAAAAAAAAAAGAAAATCTCAATTGAATTCCTCGCGAGAGAAAATTTTAGGTGCGACAACTTGCTAATTTCTCCACATTTTTCAAGTAAACGTACACCCAGAATTTTCTCCCTTCTCCTAAATCACTTTCTCGAACTTGGCCGCTATCACGGGTTGAATTTCACCGCGAGATATTTCGTCGGTAAGAGAAAAAAAGGCGGTTGAAATTAGAATGGAGGATTTATCGAGGCAGGGGAGGGAGCGTAAATACACCGCGAAGGGACACCGCATAGGACCGAGTAAGAGTTAATAGGATCGATTCGATCGCGGATTTACGAGAAGGTTCGTTCGTGCCAGGCCTCGTTCATTCGTCATCTCCAATTAATCATTAATATCGGTACTCGCTCGACGCAATAACATAATTTGCAGCTGCATAAACAAGGCTTAGCATGATTTAACCATGCGATGGTGGTGCAAGACTCGCGTGCACGCTTCGTCTATTCTCCCCTCCCCTCAACAGTGAAATGCGTAAGCTCCTCTTAATTCCGCGCCAACGAAACGTTGGAAGCCTCGCCTGTTCCAACCATTCTCGAAGATGCTCGAGCATCTTTGTTTGTTTTGCGATTTGATTATCGCGATCGAGATCGAGAATTTATTGAAAATATTTTCTATTTGTATTTAGATTAATTTTTGTGAATTTTCTTTTGCCTTATTTAACAGTTAATTCATTCAACAGTTCAATAATTCGAATCGAAGTGTAGAAATTAAGTCAATATATGTTAATATATAATTTCAATTCATAGTCAATTTCATATCACAATCGATTTCGTATGTAACAATTGTATATATGTAAATTACATATATGAAATTCATTTGTTACTTACACGCAATGAATTTCATATGAAAAATTTCGAAGTATTTTCTTCGTCAGTCAAAAATCTTTCAGAGAATATAACGTTATATATGTATTAATCTAATATTTTATACATTTGGATTGGATTTTCTTGGAACCTTCCTTCAATGTTTTCGTTTACTCGATAAGAATCTCGATGCGAGAAATTTCGTAGCAGACGGTCGTAGAAGATAAAGAAAAATAGAGATAAAAGTGGAGGAGCGGTGTTTTCTAACATCCAGCTATTCCAGATTCGACAATTCGTTCCGTTGCGGATACTAACGAGTGCCAATATTTGTATCCGTAAATCATGTGCCAATATTTGCCTCGTCCCCGGCAACATTTACCTTTCGCGAAAACTTTCTTGGCCGCCAAATCTCCTACGATGTAGCAGCAGCCAATTAGAGCCACGCTGGTAAACGTGGCTGGTATGCGCGTTGATCGGCACGTTTTGACATCCCTTACGTTGGAAAATGCTTGCACGAAACTTTCAGGAATAAGGAGCGATTCTCGTGCAGGAGAGACGGGAGAGAGGAAATGGAAGAAACTGGAAGAAAATCGTGCGCATTCCGGGGAGAGGGTCGAGAAGGAGGTGGATTATTAATTATTCTTCGAGGAGAAGAAACCATCTCTCGGTCGTCTCACCCCCTTCAGAATTCCAGGATTTTCCTTCTGTCATTGTCGGGTTTAATTAACCTCGACATGGAGAAACTGCAGGAAGTTTAACTTATGAAATCTCGATGACACCGCGCCTCTTCGAAATTCTTTCGTTCTTTTCCAACTCCCTTTATCCGACTCGATTTTTCTCCCTCTGTAATTTTCACGGCTGACACGGGAATAATGGTCAATTAAATGGGGAACGGTGCTCGATCTTTCTCCCTGGGAAAGGGTTGTCAGAAGTTGGAACAGATAGGAGGTGTCGAATCGAAGCCACCTTTTATCCAGCATCAGGCTGGATGGATCTAACTTTATCCCCTTCTAGCGACGACTAACTCGATAATTAGTTACTTACGAGCCGTTCCACCCTCACCGCTCGAGATTAGATCGCCAATGGAGATTGGAGCTTACCTGGAACAGATAAAACAGCGTTTCGATGGTTAATTTTTTGCGGTCGAAGGGTCGTCGTTTCGCGAATAGCTCGGAGGAAAAAGTTCTGACGATGAAACTTTCCTCGTGTGAATGTGGATATAATCAGACGTAACGATAAAACGTCGAGGAAACATCGTAGGCGGTTCCAGTTTGTCGGCAGCAAACGATTCTCGGATTTTTCTACCCATTTTTATATCCCAAGAAGAATCCTTCTACTTAATCGTGGAAAAATAGGTTTTTACAGCTGGGGTAAACGATAACTGGTATTCTCGAGATTAAACGGGAGATCCAATTGCGCCTCTAACGTTAAGGTTTATTTTCAGATATCAGACTCTTGATTGATCTGATGGCATAATTCTCGAAATTGAATGCACGGTGTAATAAAGCTTATTGGAATCGTGTTTGAACGAAATGGAAGAAGAAGAAAATGGAATTTTATTCGTGATATATATATATGACATTATGAGCCACGTCAACGAAACTACTCAAATTTGAGAAACTGCAGACGCGCCGTAATATATGTATGCAATAATTCTATATTGCATGGTTTAATTAACTCTGGTACTTTAATTCCTCGTATGCTTCTTGGAATTAAGAATATTAAAAAGTTTTCGAAAATGAGATAAATCTTTTTATCTCTCATTGGTTTTCATTGTGATTCGAGAAATAATTAAGTATTGCTATTCAGAAAACTTTCAAACGATGATTATCATAAATTGATTAATTAAGGATATTCATTTATTTTTTCAGAAATTTTATTTATATATAATAGATATGCAAATTTTCTTTTTCAATTCGTTTTTCTTTTATTTTTTTATATTTTTTCTTCCTAAGTTTTTTTTATTTTTTTTCTTTGAATCTCTTCTAAAATTCTATTGTTGCTGCAATGAATTTAAACCATGTGGATCAATTTAAACCAAAGTGTACTTTGTGCTATACCAAAGAAGTTTTTTTTTTTCTCTTAGGTTGTTTTTTTCTTAGATGTTTTTTTCCCCCTTTAATTATATTCTTATTTCTTTTTCCTGTTTTGATGAAAAGCACACATTCTGCTAATTCGTTTTTCTTTTTTTTATTTTTCTTTTTTTAACGGAATTAATATCAGAAACATATTTGAATCATAGAAATATAGATTCCAAAGGAATTTTCTATTTATTTTACAGAATTCCAAATCAAATTATACTTTTTGAAAAGTTCTTTCGCATAATTTTTTGAAGAAGAAATTTCTTAAATTAAGAGAGAAATTTTTTGTAATTTTAAGTTTGGGAAAAGGAGAGGAAACTTTAAGAAGAAAACTTGAAAACTCCCATATTTCTGAAGTACGAAGAATGTATATAGACAGAAGACTAATTTCGACATGAAATTCAAAATTTACATTTATATTTAAGAATTTTCAAAGCATAGAAAGAAAAGTGAACACGAAGAATCAGAAATAATGAAAAAATTCAAAGAAAAATATTTTTCAACCCTCCGAGAATCGAACCAGCGTCTTAAGAGATTAAAATTCTCGCATTTTACCATTTAGCCATCGAGAACTTGTATTTTAGTTTTCTTTTTTTCTATTATATCTTTCAATATTTCTAATTCGTTCTATCTATTCTTCTCGAATCGAGTGATTATTTTACAATCACAACATCATTCCAAATTTTTTAATATTTTTTAAACAAAATATCCTCGCGTCGAGTTAAATTCAAAAATCTAATTATCCTTTAATATTACTATATCAATGAAACATTTCACATTTGAACAATGAATCCCATTTGCTTAATGGTTAACTCTTCCTTTAAGATGCATCGAAACCCATTCACTGCCATCTTTCTTCCAACATTAAGAAGAATTTTTCGCGCGGGATTAAAAGCCAAGGAATAGCGGGGGATAATAGCGCAGCGCAATCAACCGGCAGAGTCTGGTATCGTAAATGGCGGCTGAGAAAATCCGTTAATTCGAAACCGATGGCCAGAAGGCAGAGCTTTGAAGTCTTAACGAAGCCCTAAGATTTTCACGAGCCATCGAAGCCCTGACTTAAGCCAACTCGCCAAGATCGGTTGCACACACAGGGAAAAACCTGAAAAGAAATTCTTTCCTTTAGAGTCTTTGAGTTTTCGTCTCTCAACATTCACGTCCCTTCATAGAGAATCATACGGAATAGTAAAATAGAAGACACTTTGACGAAACAATATTTAAATTACGCTACGAGTTCCTAGAAAAAATGACGAATATTACGATGAAGCATTATTAGAATAAAAATTCCCAGTTTCAAGAACACAATTGGGATGGAATTATTAATATTAACACATCCTCATTACAAGTGTAATCTTCGAACTTCCAATTTGACACTTTTGGTATTCTTGCCACAGATTTAAAGTTGGTTCCATTGTAATTTTTGAATCGTGGCATAAAAATAGCATTCCTCTCTTCTGCAAAAGCTCGTCCAAAATTTATCCTCTGCTTTTCCATTGGACGTAATAATGGATCGATGACTGAATTACTCTCATCTTGTCTGAGAGCTTAATTTTTCTCCACGCAAGTCGATCTTTGTATTATTCGCATAATGAGCTAGCTCGTCCACACGATCGAGGCGAAAAAATACGGATGAAACGTACGCCTCGCTATTTCACGACCGGAAATACTTCTTTCGAACCCTTTGAAATCGTTCTTCCTCCTCCGTTTCGACCGACGTTTTGTTTCTTTCTCGACTTCCATCCATCGCCTCGAAACGTTCAAAGCGGATCTCGCCCCGCCAAAAATGAGGGGGAAAGGGGAGGAAAATAAGACGAAATAAAAAAGGGAAAGAGAGAAAGAGATGGAGAGAAAAAAATACTAACCAGACGAAGCTTCAACCATCGAATTTCCTCAGATCCGGGCAAGCGTTTCGCCCTTTGTGAGCGATTCCTTTCTCGTATACGAGTTGCACAGTCTCGTGCCCCTCACACACACACACACACACACACAAAGCGAAATATCCAAAGGACCACTTCCGACTTTCTTTGGTTTCTAAACGTTAAATTGCTACGGAGATGGTCGGCTCGCGACTTCTCGGACCTCTTTGCTTCTTCCACCTCTGCATGTCCTCCCCTTTTCGGAATCCTAGCTCGCTTTTCCTTTGATCCTTGACTCGTGCTAACAAAAATCTCGACCATTTCTCAGGCAGAAGGAGGAGGAAGAGGAAGAAGACGTTTCTTCGAATTCTTATTCTATTATTTATAAGGCAGAGCAGCAGTGTACACGTACATATATACGAAGTTCAGATCAATCTATCCGATTTTTTGATCTTCGTATGGATGCATGAATATCACAAGGGGTTACGAGAGAAATCTCTTGAAACTTTTTCTTCTTTCCCTTCCCCCTAATAAGGGAGATCTTGAAGGTTGAGGATTCTGCTTGAGAACTGAAGAAATAGGGAGAATTTTATCGAATTAAAGATTCCTTCTTTTCTTCAATCTCTTTCTCGAGGATTGAACGGAGATTAAGAAATGTTTGAGAAAATACCACGGATAGGATTTACTTTTCAGGATCTGAGAATCTTTTCCGATGGCTTCCACGATCGCGTACGCCGCCCTCTTTAAAATGGCGAAAACGTAAACGTGATTGGATTATCCCCCTATTTTCTTTCGCGCGAATGTAATACTTCTATTCCCGTAAAATCCAACTTGGCGTTAATGTTGTTTGCTATATTTGCTCGAAACATAGCCTTGTACAGGTTTAATTAACATACAGAGATTAACGGGGATAAAAGAGAGGAACAAGGGGAGGAGCGAGACAGATAAGAAAAGTGCGAAGAAAGTGGAAATTTTTATCGTTCTCGAGGATTCTTTGTTTCTTTTTCGTCACGAAATTGTTTTTCACCGATCTTCGAGAAGACATTAAGAAACTTTTAACAATTAATCTTATTATAAAATTCCCATTAACGAAATGTTTCGTAATTGCAATTGTTCGAAGGGAAAGATATTTATTTAATGCATTAAATTTTTCCATTGTGTTAAAACGAAAGATCAATTCACATTTTCCCAATAAATGTCTGCCCAATAAAATCTATGTAGTATAACATGACATTTCGATATTGTCGAAACGCGTGGCAAAAAGATGCGAAGAAAATTTTCAGTAAATCCAAGCTATATCTGAAGAAATGGGGAAAATAAAGTGGACAATGGTAAAATGTTCAGATGCAAGAAGGTCGTTTCGAGTCGTATCTCTTGTGGAGATAAGCAGATACATTTGCAATAGAATTGGAGAAAATTTTCAGCAAATCCTGCAAGCCATACGAATAGAGGAGATAAGGAAGTCAAATGATAAAATATCTGCACACTTGTGTTCACATGCGAACAGAAGATAATTTCCTGTGCTGTCACAAACGAAAACTTGCTATAATTCACAAAAAAGATAAGAAGAAGAACACATTGTATGCAAATCATACGCGATACAGAATAATTCGAGAAGAATAATTTTTAAATATGCTTTCTAATTTTCCATCTCACCCGTCATCAATTGCAACTGCACGCCTATCGAAAATAACGAAATATTATTCGAAACACTACTAGTCTATCTTCATGCGCATTTGACACAATAAAGCCGAAATGACTGTCGACAAAGGATCCAATCTCCGATCTCCCGTCAATAAAAAATTCCTATTCAACTTCCATTAAGAGACACGCCATTCACGAGAAGGCGAAATTGGCGCAATTTGTCGGAGAAAAGAATTTGGCGGAAGTTGGAAAAAGAAAAGAAAAGGAGGGGGGAGTGGAAAGATATTAGGCTTTACCCCTAACTAATTCGTTGGCTCGGCTTTCCGTTGCTGGTGTGGTTAATCGTCGAAATGTCCGCCGCTTAAAGGGTTGAGACTGCATGGAAAAACAGACGATCTTGCTTCTTGCGGTGCCCCGTCGTTTCACAGGATATAAATCCGCCTCTTTAATCTCCGTTACACGGCCAACCGTGGGCGGTTGAAGTTTTGAAGGCGCGTTTATTGTCGGAAAGGGTTGGCCTGTAAACTGGAGTCGTTGCAAACTGGACTGGATTTTATACCACCACCTTCTACTCTCTTAGAATCGCGAATAGGCGTTTTTTTATAGCCGAGGGACAATTTTGTGCTCGCGCTTACCTTAACACCGATACCGTCTTTACGATCGTTTTAGATACGCCTCCGGTTATCGCGAATGCAATTCGATTAAGGAGTAATGGTGAAACGAAGACGCGGATTGGGGGAGGATAATGGCTGTTCTGTCAAAGATCGTTTCGTTTGTTATTGTAAATTTTAAGGAGGTGATGTTGTTTGTTATCATATACTTGGATTCTCGTGGAATTATTAATAATTATTATTATGGTTATTGATATGATTCCTTTCTTTTCTGTTTTTCACGATACGAGGAGTGTGATTCTTCAGTTGCAAAAGTACGTGGAAGATAAAACAATTTTTAGAAGTGGATCGCGAAGATTGGTTAAATAATGTTATTTAGAGATTTTCAAGAAGCAAACTTGACAAATGAAACGACACGCAATACCACGTGCTTGCATTTCTATATGTATAAATATAACGCGGACATGAACACAAGGGTGAAATACAGTTGGAATACAGTTATGTCGCCAGATGGCGACACGCGCCATGTTGATGACTGTTATAGGGAACGAATAGAGGCTGCTAAGGGAAATTCTCCATCGTGACGTAACATTTTCTTTTGCACACATGCGTTAAATATATTGCTATCAACACGTGTAATCATTCTATAAAAAAATCGATATTCAGCATTAAGAGATCCTTCCGTTTTTTTATTGTTGAATTATTATTAAATTTTCTGAATTCGAACGCGTTCATTTTCTGGCTGGAGCAATTTTGGAATGGAAAAATATGCCCTGAAAACTTTTCAAATTCTTGTGAGAATAATAAGAAGCGCGCATAAATTACAAGGATCGATATAATAATCCTCCCCCAATAATAAATCCAGCTTCCCGGCATAAAACGTACGATGATCGTGATTGCGGTGGGGGAAAGAATCTGGCACGTGAATTGTCGCATTTTTAAGTTCTCAGAGGAGGCGAGAACGAACGAGGTCGGTGGAAATTTTTATTAGAACCTGGCCCTGCAATGAATTATACCACGTGCGCCTCCTTTTATACACCTCGTTCACCGCGATACGATTTCGAACGCCGTAATTCTATTTTTTAAGAGCCACTCCACACGTTCTGCCAATTGCACTGACTCTTAGAAGAGGAATAGAGGCGGAGACAATCCATAAAACGTAGACCTGAAAACTTCACCTCTACATTTCTATTCGAATTATAAAGTGATACAAATAATTTTCATAAATTTTCTCGTAGAGGTATTCAATTTACTGCAAACAATTTGCTAAAATTAAATTTATAAAGTAATATATATATATATCGTGCACATTTTTGAAGAATCAAAATGCTTATAATGTGATTTCGTGGAAATATGAAAATAAAAAAATCCATCAAATTTCAAATTTAATTTAATTGCCATTATGAAAGATTTATCATTCCACGACAATATATCAATATACAAAAATATTTCTCAAATGAAGACAATTAAAAAATTCGCTCCTACACAAGTATAAATTAATATTCTAATCCACAAAAAACGAATCTATAATTTAAGATATTTTATAATGTACATAACCTGTGAAACCCATCCTGTGAGAGACAAAAAGCAGCTAACGCCACTCGATCACAATCCCACGGAAACGTGTCTATGCCTCGCAAGATTCACATTCCCATTCTCGGCCAATTATAACAACCCTCTCTGCCGGTCCGTCGAACATGGATCGAGATAATTGAAAAGCTTCGATTCGAGGCGAATCAACCGCCAATCATTCGGGCGGACGGGGTTGAAAAGCGGCGATCAACTCGCATTAATTAAAGCGTGTCGGCCTCCACGTCGACCAATGTCGACGTCAATCACGGCGGAAACTTTTTCACGCCGCAACCCTTCTTCGCGATGTCAAACGACGGTTTCGGGGTGTTTAGCGGTCGAGCCGAGGCTTGTGTCCGCCCGCGTGAAACACGCACCCTCCTCGGTTGGCCGGGGGAGGTTGTCGTTTCAGATTGGATGGAACGGACAACCGCTGTCCATTGTGTCCGAACAACGAACGGATACACGCGCGCGATGCCGAGGGTTAAGCATAGATACGGTTTACGCCATCGACTTTGCTTGGAATTTGTCGTCGTTGCTGGAACAAATTTTAGAATTTTTAATTCATTCTCGGTAAAGAGATCTTGAGATATTTCGGAAGGGTATCAAGAAAGTTTTGGAGCGAGAAGAAGCTTTGGGATCTTTCTTGTTTTTTTTTCTTGTTATCAAACGACGAAGTTGGAAGAGATTATTTTTTTAAGAAAAGAAATATTTAAGAAGATAAGTTAAGAACAGGAAGAATTATTGCTTCCTCCAACACATTCATTCACGGGTAGAATGTTTCCAATCTTGAGGATCTACGGATACATAATTATGATTATACGACGTATAATCATACGTTGCTAACAACATTAGACACGGAATCCAAAAGAATCTCACGATACAATCACGATACGTCTCATTCCTTTTTACAAGACGTATCACTGTTGCGTGTCTCGCTCCGCTTACAACCCTTCGACACGCAACCCCTTCCTGTATTATAACGGAACGGAAACAATTCGACGTATAAAAAATCGCGATTCAAACAAAATCGTGGCAAAAATCGAACAATGAAACCGATCAACCGTATTATACCACATGGCGCACCGACAACCCCGGATGAGAAAAGAAAACCAACTCGACAAGTATATAAAAATCGAATGAAAATTTGAAAAAGAAAAAAAAGAAAACCTTTGAGCGCAACCTTTCGACGCAAGGCTCGAATAAAAAACTCAATATCTCTTCCCCCAATATTTTTCCCCTCCCCCTCTTTTTCCTTTTTTTTTTTTTTTTTTTTTTTTTTATTAAAACACAGAGCCTAAAAATTTCGCTCGCTATTCAACGAAACGCGGAGGGTATTAATAAACCGGACAATGTCGGTGCTTTTTGCAAATCCGAATCTGGGAGAAGCGGGATAATCCGGGTTGGACGCACGCGTGGCAACGAAGAAAAACGGGACCAACCGAGAACAAGTTGAATGAAGGGGGATGGAGGAGCGAGCATCGACGCTGCGAAACTTTTCAATGGACAGGTCGAGTTGCCGCGCGCCCCTTTTTTTCCTCCCTTGTTTTCTCTTCCCTTTCACCGGCGTGTGCGCGCCTCTTTTTTTTCTTTCTCCCTTTTCCTTTTTTCTTTTCTTTTTTTTTTTTTAATTTTTTTCCCTTCCTTTCTTTTTATTCGCGAAAGGGGATGAAGGTGGCCGAGGATGCGCGCTTTCGACGCGCATGTTGCCGTTGCTCGTTCAATCGGCAATTCGAGTTTACGCCACCGGCACAATCGACTTTGTTGCCAGCCCGTGACGACGGGGTCCTCGATACGAGGAGTTTCCGTGATTTCGAATCCCTGCAATCCCTCGTTCTTCCTGATCCCGATTTCGATGGACGAAAATCTCGAGAGAGGCGGTGAATGGATTTAATTTAGAATTGGCCGCCGAGTCGTATCATTTCAAATTTTCAAGCATTTGTAATTTCGAACATGATCGACGATAAGTTTTCAATTTTATTTCGTTTTTCTTTTTATTCAGGGATAAGATGAAAGAATATGAGTCGATAACGCAATTTGATGACGAAGAGAATAATAGAAAAATAATGATAAACTTATCGTGATGATAAAAATAATTTATTCTTTTGATAATTTGTTTATTTTATGATTATTTACTATGTCATGAAATTACGTTAAAAATCCGAAGACACGAATCAGGGGAAGCTTTGTAGTTAGCACAGTATAATGTAGTTAAATTTGTAATGCAAATCCTTCTTTGGAGAACTAAGTACAGTGTTTAAATTGGTAAGCATGAATCTTGCACTGGATACAGAAAGATCGGCTTGCTTCTACGTTAAATATTAGACTCATTAAATCGATATAATCATCTTATCCGATTACATTCTCCGTATTAACAAAATGATTGACTAGAGTGATGAATTTATTTATACATAAGATAGAATAGATATATCCACTTTTTTTTCTTTTTGAAAAATTAAATTTACACTGTACGAAAACGAGAGAAAGAGAACAAATAAAAATTGGCAATTGGAATTTTGAAAAAGTTGAGTCTACAACAGAGAGTACAGGCAAGTTAATCTTTCGATTCGTCGTTCGACGACAAGACGTCCAATATTCCGCCATTAATCCTTCCGTGGTTATTTATACGTACGCAAAGAATTACCAGTTAGCTATTGTCATCGTTCGTCATGTAAAAGGGATAAAAGAGATTCCGTGTATTCGATCGTTCCAAACGATCCCGATCCGCTTCGCCGAGCTGTCACACGCGTGTGCATTCACGATACGCGCGCGTGTATCTCGATGCAGTCTGCTCGCGATGTCAATGGCTTATCCGCTCGCGTGTTATTGACACGAGCAAGTGCGGCCAGAAAATAGCTCGACTCTGGTTCCACACGGATGGAACGACTATTTTCGGATTCGTTCAGAATTATTTCGCGAATTTGAAACGTATCTAATTATATCTTTCGCGTGTATCTTTTTTTTAAATTTCTCGGAATAAGAATCATTCTCTATCTTTCTATCTTTTTAATAATCTTAAAGATGTCTTCGAGATAAGTTGAATTAGAAATATAAAAGTATAATGTATCGATATTTAGAAACGAATTTTGAAAGATCCTCCTACGTTTTTTTCTTTTCTCGATCATTATATCGAAGATACTCGCATTTATTAAAGTTTATTTGCATTTATTTCCATTTCGAAGATAAAGCGTGAATATTACGCAACGAAAGCACTACTTTTACACGATCGAACGATGATGCCACTTCGTCGTAGCAAACGATAGAATAAGAATTCATTAGTTCAAAAATGATATTGAAATCTTCATTCGGTGAATGGAGAGAATTGGAGAGAAGAAAACAGCACGTTACACTTCGGCAATTCCTCGTCGAAGAATCGAGAACAGGGATCCAGATGCGGTGGAGCACGCACCAGTCGTCTTCGATCAACAGGTACGACAGTGAAAGTATGAATTACGGATCAACTCGAGGTAATCATTTTCCTTCCATTCGTGGATTACTCGGTAGACAGATTTACAAGTATCTGAAAAATTATCATCCACTTAAAATCCAGTCGTGGTTATAAATAACACTGTATTTGATCGTCGAGTGAAAACAGGTTAAAGTATTATTAATAATGTATCTTCTTTAAAGGCGTGAGATCATCGATATTCGATGAAAAGGAATTTATTCCTCGAATTCGTGAAATTGTTTCCGCGAATTGAATCGAGACAACGGAGCTTCAACGATGCTCCAACCATTGTGAAATCTTAGAATGATCGCTAATTAGTCGTGCAACTGAACGATGAGCATTCTCTCGTCAAGCAGCTTTCGCAATCGTTGAAAAACCGGGTCAACGCTTTGCGATGGATCTCCATCTTCCTCGCAGATGTTTGCCTCGCGTGAAAGTGCGGATGAAGGCGGATCTAGATCCGGATTTCATTTTGCTCTAAATCTGTCCAAAATATATCTTGGATCACGAGGAAACGAAGACAATTTTATTTGTAAAATTTTTCTTTTTTTTTATCGATCGGATAAAAATTGTCTCTCCTTCTTTGGCATATTTTTCTCGACGTTAACGCTTCGTTCGAGTTTTTCATTTTCATTGAAATTTTCATTTCTGAAAATTTCCTCTCTGGGAGGATCGAGCAAAAGTAGATCGAAATGGATCGAGAAGATAGATTTGCTCGATCGGTTTCATCCGACAGCTGATCATTTGCCTTGCAATTCCTGATTCAATCGGTCAGAAGGATGACAGGGGAATGATGCATGCGCGCCACGTTGTTTCTAATGCCGTTTACCGGTCAACGACAACCGGATTGCGAGCATCCCCATCGCGCTGATTACTCGCTCCCGTTCATTCCCACGATGGAACGGTGGATATTTAATTTTTTATGTACTCCAAACGATGATTATGTCCAACAAATTTTGTTATTGATTCATCAGTTGATCACGATGTATCTTTTTTCGCGTTTCATTATTTTTTTTTTTTTCTTTACGACAATTTAACAAGTTAAATAGATCTCGAGAAATTTTATAAAATATAAAAGAAGAAAGTTGGAGCTAAAATTTAAAATTTCGTGATGCTTGTATGAAAGAACCAGCTTTCACGCGAAGAATTTTCAATAGGAGATATAATTCTCTTAGCTCTACCCCTATCCTCAAGTATTTCGTGAATAATTTAAAATTATCTTTGAAAAATGGAACAATTTTAAAAAAATGGAACTTTGATACTAAGATTGTATAATCCACACGATGAAGAAACGAGAAGAACTTTCAATGATTTGATTTTCAACGCGGAAAAAACACAAGTGAAAGAATTACGTTACGCTCAAAAAGATTGGTAATATTATTAACAAGTTAAAAGACCGAAGCAACAAACTTTCAAAGTATATATATATACATTTAGTCGTCCACTCTAATTTTTTCTTTGCTTCAAGTGCCCAACGCGTTTAATTACAGTCGTTCTCCATTACGCTCGTCCTTTCACCCAAAACTAGATCCAAGTGCTAAAAATATACCCTCTCCCCTGGTGACGGTAACGAAGAACGAAGCGCGACAAAAACTTCGTTATCCTCTCTCTTTCTCTCTCTCTCTCTCTCTCTCGTCTTTCGCAATTTTTCGTCCACGTTACATTCAAAGATCTCACGTTTCTCAAAAACCGCCAAGGCCAATTGGCTTAGTTAAAAACCCGTACCTTCAAACGAAAGTTTACCAACGAGGGCGCGTGTGCCCCAACGAAATATACACTTCTCTGCCCAACGACCGCCATTTTCCTCCCCTCTCTCTCTTTTCTCTTAATTCTAGAATTTTCCTTTAGCGTTCTAGAGGGCGCTTTATGCACGACCAACGCGTACAACAGCGTGGAGTGTTGTACAATGTGAAGGCGAAAAGAGAGAGAGAGAGAGAGAGAGAGAGAGAGAAAGGAAAGAGAAGAGGCGAGAAAAGCTTAAAGACGGTTAAGGAAACGGAGATGGAGGGATGGTTGTGGAGCTTCTCAAGGGTAACTTGGTTAAGTCCCTGCTGGACTGTATTAACGGCGAAGCGAGTTTCCAATAGAAAACCAAAGTTCGAACTTGGCGGGAACTAATGGTAACGAAAATACACGTTATTCTTGGCTTTTGCTTTACACGAACTGGACGCGTGGTTGTTTCTACTTTGTTATGCGATTCCTTTTTTTTTTTTCTTTATTATAAGAATTGTTGATGTTGGCCGTTGGCAAAGAAAGCGTGGAAAGTTGTGGGAAAGTTGTTAGCGGGGGAAGTTTCGTTGTTGGGCTACTTTAAACTTGTGTTGCGGGGAAATGGTGATTAAGCTGTTTAACTTTTGATACATGTGTAATTTATAGGTTTTCTTATAGGTTAGGTTAAAGATTAAAAAAAGAAAAATATATATCATGGTTTTCGTCGATGAATCGAAAGTTTGAACGAAACTTGTTCGTATTTTAGAAGAAGAGGCAGAAGGTGATTGTAATTTATAACAAGGTGATAGAATGCGAGCGAGAATAAAAATGGATGTTTTTTAAATCGAGCTGAAAGGATCGTGGAAAGAAAAAAGAATGAGAGCATGGAGGAACGAGGATAGGGGAATGTGTCAGTCCGCGGAGAACGACTGGAATTCCGTTAATTGAACACCTAGCAGATCCCCGACGGATGTGAATGGTTGCATTCGCCCCCAGATAACTCTGGATCTAACTTTAATCAAATTACATCCGTGACTCGGTGTTTTCGCCGCACTGGAACCTTTCTAATTGTTGAACTGAGCCACTTGGACGCGAAAAGCGCACGCATAAACCAAGGATCTTTGCATCTTTTAATTGAAAATTATGCCACGATTCATTTTAGATGCGTCTCTTCCTTTCTTTTTATTTTTATTTTTTTTTCGTACAAACATTTCGAAAACGGGAATATTTTATTATTCTCTCTTGAATTAAAAAATTCATTTGTGAGATTTCTCTTTTTTTTTCAATTGGATTTTTCCTGAATTTTTTCATAGAAATAGAAATGAATTTGCAAAATGACAATTGATTTAATAATCAAGATACTCCTGATCTTTTGTTTTTGCAAATTCTTCTACTAAATATACATATGAAATTACATTAACATTTTCACGAGATGAACCAACCAAATATCTGAATACAATTATAATTAAATCACACATACAAAAAATCACTTATAAGATAACAGTCGCGACAACTACAAGTGTGTTCAACAACCTCTATTTTTTAATTCTTTTTTAATCTCTTCAGCTTATTAAAAATTTCTTTTCTAAGCTCGTAGAATTCTTCGTTGAATTGCTCGCCTCGTTTTCCTCGTCCTTTCCTCTTCGTATTTCCCGAGACGATTTCAGAGAAATTTTCGCATCCGGGAATTCGACGCCGCTCGAAATCAAAATTCTTCCCAGGCGCCTTTCTTCTCGAAGCTCGAATAATTTCACCGAGCAATTTGTTACGCTTAATCCAATTCCATAGAGCCATTAAAACGAGCCATTCAAAGCGCAAGATTGTTCATTACTCCCGACGCGAGGAGTTCTTTCCCGCAATTTTAACGCGCCTATGAACAAAATGGAAATAATTTCTCGCTCGTATATGGCCAATTAATCGCGAGAAACCCGTCAATAGGATGAAATAATATTAGAAATTAAATGAAAACCTTCATAATTGATTGCGTTTATTTTTTTGCAGGAGGGAATAGAAGACCGAGCGATTATCATTTAATTAATCTGATTATCCATGCTCGTTGCAATTAGATATTCGATATTTTGCGAGAATAGATACGTGTTCAATCAACGTCTTCCTTTAACGAACGATGCGTTAACAAATTCGAGCGTTATGCATTCCGATCGAACTTGTATCAAAGTTTCATGACGATCGTCGGTGTGTTTACCAAGCATTTGCTTTAGATCGATGCATAGAGAAATAAAAAGTATATCCTTCGTTCGTTGCGAGAATGATTGAAAAATAATCATCGATTGAGAAATCAAAACACTAGATTGGAAATGAACCGGTAATTCAAAAAATTGCAACAAATTAAATAAAATTAATAAATGATAATAAAAAATCAAATCCTCACTTCGTATTCAGATACACGTATATATTTTGATGCAATGATTAATCAACACGAAGAAGAGATTCACGAAACGACCGGGTTTACTGTGGCAACCCCTTCCAGGGGGTAGTTAACACCGGCGTGGCATCGATCATTGTGCGATACAATTAGACGTCGCCGATGATTACGGCCCCTAATGACTGCTCGCATCCGCCACGAGCATTAAACGGGATGCACGCGACGTGTCCAGACATTGTTCGGATGGCTGGGAGCGATTCCAGGGGGTGACAAGTCTCGAACCAACGTCGAATAGTTTCGCAGTTGGATAATGAACGCGACGAACCCGGATGTTGGTTCGTTGTTTCTCGAAGATTTATCGCGCCTGACGGGCTTAATTATTTTGCCAGTCGATCAGATTGTTCGCCACTCGTCGTACAATCGTTGAACGAGACACGCGGACGGGTGGATTAAAATTTGCGTTGGACCAACTTTGTTGATGAAGTTTTAATACCGTGACGAGATATATAATCGAGCAAAAGTTGGAACCATTAATTAATATTAATTATACATATATAGGAGTGAAAAGTTGGGGAAAAATGGAGGATATGAAATTTCGATGTTAATTGTAATTAGGAAAATTTATTGGCGAATTAATTGAATAAGGATAGACTCGTGAAAAAGATAAAAGATTAATGAAACGAGTAATTATTAGGTCTTGAAAAGTGATTATATTACGTTAGCTTGAAAAGTTGTGATATTTAAGTCTTAATGAAAGCTGAAAATAAATCTGCAGTGAAGTATTATTAGAAATGGGAAGTGTTTTAAAACTTTATGTACGTGTACACAATACGTAAAGCTGAGAAATTTGAGAAACTTCTCCAGTAGTAATTGCGTCCCTAGTAATATACATATATATTTCTAATTCCACCTACGCGATATTAAGGTAGCTTTACTCTGATGTAAATCATACCAAGCTAGCGGAGCGTGTTTCACAAGACTTACGAAGTCAAACATTCCAACATTATCTTCACACCTCTCACAAACTCCTTTCTCGAGGTAACAACATCACTTACACCTACACATTCGAAATTCCGCATTCGTGTTATATTCGTATAAAATCTTTATTATTATTATATTTATCCAACAAAATTCCTTTATTATTCTGCAATAAAAAATTCGAAGGAATTCAAATAAATTTTTTTCAGAAATAGCGCATTCGTTTTGAAGAGATGTTTCTTAACGTTCGATAGGAATTTTAAAAACGTTTTCTGCAAGTAAACAAGCAATAATATAAAACATTATACGAGAATGTGCTAAGGAAACACAGGACATATTTCCACAATTTGACGAAATTTGTCACTGAAAGATAAAAAATGTCAAGAATATTCTAAAATATATCTTAACTAATGAAACTATTTACATAAAATCTCCATGTACAATAATAAAATTTAAATTCTCATCGTCGTCTTCGTTGAGAATCCAAATTTTTCGAAACCGAACTCAAAATAAAACAAATTATACAGAAGATAGAAAAATTCGAAATAAGCATGACGAACGTGTTTTCTGTTTTAAATTATATTCGAAAGAATGGTAAACTTCCTCGATGATAAAAAAAACGTCGTATGAACGCCGCAACGGAATACTCGAAAAGGATATTAAAGAAAATTTTCTGTCTCGTCAGAATGGTAGCAGCATTTGTCCAATCGAAACAGGCAATTCCGGGGGAGAAACGAAATTACTCAACGGGACGATTCGGAAGCTCGACGGCTCGGGATAAATAGAATATTTCTTTCTTCACGAGCTACTTCCAGGCAGCTCTATAAATCCAACACGATGGACGGGTGCAACGCGCTGTTGCATTATGCCGACGTCTCGCGCGCAATAAAACGTCCCTCTCCTGAACAGGGAGATGGAACGTGGAACGATTTCGCGAATATAAATTACGGTTGGAACGTTGACACCGAGGCCGGTAATATTGGCCTGTTAAAAAGGGAACGATCCTGCTTCTTTTATGAGTTGATGTTTGTACGCAAACCGTAACCTGGTCTCTTGATGTGGAGAATTAATATTGGAATGATATTCATAAATTTCGACAGATATGTTATCGAAGTTTTAGATATTTTTAAAACGGTGTCCATTTGCAATGTAATGATTGTAGTTAAAGTGATGAGCATGAAAATACACAGATGTATTTCTATTTCAACGAAAAACACTATAATTGATGGTGGACGAGTAAATAAATCATAAAACTATTATTATATAGTATTTAATTATAATTAATGTTGTTATTAAAATCAGAAATAATTTTAAAATACAGAAAAATGAATGAAATTACGTCGAACGTAATAAATTAATCGGAATATATCAATTTTCAGATCACAATCTAAGAATTTAACTTCTCAAGGGATTAAGTCATGTTAAATTGGATCCAACGTTGAACGTGTCTAGTATTACATATTAAATCAAAGGATCGTACAGAAGCATCAAACGCGACGCGTGAATAATCAAGGGGATAAATAAGACATCTCTCTTTCCGGTTTAATAAAATTATAATCGATCTTCGCGGGGGGTTATGAAATTCTAAGTTGACATGTTACAACAGAGGATGATGCAAGTACACGGTAGCGAAAATTCCACATGGAAATTATAAAATTGCCCGACAACGTTGCTCATGATTAATGCGACGTAGGGATCATCGTAATTTGAATTTTTTCTTAGGAGCCACTATTATAATCCAATCTCTCAAATGGCGTATAAACGATTCTTGTACAACAACGATACAAAAAACGGCGAAATTTTATTTTAAAATGCACGCGAGAAGAAAACGTAAAATATCCTTTCTCAAGGAAGAGACTCGAGTGAAAGGGAGGAGGAGAAGGAGGAGGAGGAAGAGAAGAGAAAGAATTTTTTTTTAAAAAGATCAACGTGAAATCTCGCATAAGATCAAATCCAATTATAAAAAAAAAAAAGATTGTTGGTCAACTCTGGATATCGCATTGCACCACTTAAGTCCTATAAGTATCAAATTCACTGGATGCAAATCCTATAAGAGTGCATTAAGAGTTGCTACACAGGCGACGAATTATAACGTTGAATAATGGCGAGACACGGCTGGTGAATAGGCCGCGACGTCCTTTCACTCGGTTCGCTTAATCTTATCCGGTGAGCGACAAAATGAACCAGTTGTTGGACTCAAAAATCCCCACAAGACTTCTCCACCGACTCCTTTCACGCGCCACTCTCTTCTTCAGACCTGATTCTTCTTACGTTCCCTCGAGATCCTCTTCTTACGTGAAACGAACTCGGCTACGCGATGCATGAAAATAATCGTGGTTGCTCTTTCCATCGTTGTATCAAGATTCTATTGCGATGGATTTTCCTATTTCAACAGAAGGAAATTTTTCGAGCAAAAGTTTTCTCGATATTACTTTCTTTTTTCATAGAATTCAGTCAAATGATTTCAATGTGGAAACGTTTTGCAAAATTTAATTCTTTAAGGGTAGAAAATATCAATGGATTAACATGGTATCATTTGTCTCTAAGAATTTAAAATTGGTACCATTTAATAATATTTCCAATCTTCTGTTGGAACAAAAAGTTTTTGATAATTTTTATTATTGCGATTTGATAATGGCACACGTATTTAAATTAAACACGAAACTTAATATCGTACGAAACCACATTTCTGAATATTAATTCGATTATTAATTCCGTATTAATACAATTATCATTATATATCGTATCACATTACACTGCGTAAAACAAATTTCATATATCGTTTACGAAATAACAACTTCGATTGACTTTTGAACATTGAACATCCTGTTGCTGATGATCCTGATAAACAGACATTCTTCTTTGCCTGAATTCGCAGTTTCTCCCACATCGTTTAACATCGCTCTCGAAACACGTTCATTTTCCAACGAACTACACAGCATAGACACAGATTCCAAGCCCCGTAATGATTTGTCAACTGCGTAAAACGTGCGCGCGATCGTACGATTCCACTACGGCTGAACACTGGCCGTCCATTTCCACTGCGAATTTTCGGCTGCAAACATGGTAATCGCTCGTTTCCGCGATTCAACGCCATCCGCGTGTTTTCTGTGGAAAAAGTGCAAAAACGCATTCCATTTACACACTCTCGTGCACACTGATGTACACTCAAAAAAAATTTCTGGATTAGTTTATTTTTGTCAGGATGTATCGTGATTTTGAAGCTATGCATCGTATATACATATATATATTGATATACGATATTTCATTAATTTGATATCACACGAGTGAAATTTGATACGAAGAAAAAGAAAAAGGATTTCATTGAAAAATTAGAATGTGTGCAAATATTTTTTGTAACAATTATAACAGAATTTGTTGTACAAAAATTAATTTCTAAATGTACTGTGTTATAATATCTGATAAACGATCTAATTATTGGATAAAAAAGATTGATATAAACGTACATTTATGTATATAATATAGATAGATGTTTAAATACTAAATATTAATATATAACATATACAAAATATATTTGCATATATTCTTATTTTTCAATTTTATTTTCATAGTTATTAAATTGTAAGTAATACTTTCTAATTAGCATATAAATATTATAATATAATATACAAAGTCAATATCTTTCGTAATCTGTGTCTATTATACCATATCGTGTACAAATGTTCTTTCTCGTTTATTTGTAGAATTTCTCTAATAATCTTGGTGATTTCTTTCGAAATAGAGAGAACATTTTAACGGTATAGAATATTTCATATAATTGAATACAAATATCCCACACTATCTTTCACATAACACGTATTTTCCATCTCGGTATATCGAGACGGACAGAGTTATCGCTGTTTATACAGATGTAGCGTCGAGTTCTCCCTTTTATATTCCACGAGATATAGTGTCGGCCATTGAATGAACTCGAACGAAAAGATTCTCAAAAAAAAAAAAAGAAGGAAAGAAAAAAAGGAAAAAAAGAGAAAGAGAGAGCAGGGAAGGAAAAAGAAGAAAAATGAAATAAAGTGTAATCGAGCATCGAGGGAACGAAGAAATCAGAACTTTTAATAAAGTGCAAAAGAGACGCGAGAGGATTTTTCATGAAAATCGGAGAGAAAAGGCACGATCGTTTCATTTTCAAGGAATAGTGAGATGAAGGAGGGGTGATGGAGAGAAGAAAAAAAGCGGGGGCAAACAGAGACGTAATCTTATCGACGAAAGAATCGTCTTTTCGCGCTTGGCCAGAGTTTTTCGAGCGTTTCGTAAAAAAACAGGGTAACTTTTCACCCCTTCGAGCTTCTTCCCGCCTGGCAAAAGTAAAGGAGCATTGGGATGCATGAGAAGTTTCGTGAAAAAAAAAATACGATTGGTTATCCCGGATAGAGTGGAATTGAAGAAACGGATAAATTTTTTAAAGTTACAAGAATTTCTTGATATAACCGATTTTCCTTTCCAAAGTTTCCAAAATAAAAAATAATAGATGATTTTTGCATCAAGAAATATTCACTTCAAAAGTGTCAAAATATTTTTAACAATTTTTATTAATATTGCTCGTAATAGTTTATATTAAGAAATCTTTCGGATCGAATTAATTAATTAATTTTAATTCTTTTTCTTATATTATCCGATTGAAATTTAATTAAAGGTAATTTTGAGATTGCTCGATCGAACAGCTCGATTAATTAAAAGTTTTTTAATAAAAACGTTACTTTAACAAACTCCACTCACAAACAATATCGAATTTGAGCAAATGGTAATGAGAGTACAGATATAGGAGCCCTTATTAATTTACAATTTAACTTTGCCTTCGATATAACGAAATAAAACGTATTATTTATATCTCATAAACTCTTTGTGCTCTTTCACTTTTTGTTTCACGAAATTTCTCATGAAAGACACACACATACACATACACACACACACATATATTTATCCCGATTCAATTTCGTAGACAATTTCGATCGAGCCCACGTGAACTTTGGCCGCTCCCGCACGTGGACAAAATTTAATTAGACAATATGTAAATGAAGGCCGTATAAGGTTTGTCCTTTTGCCGGATCCCTTTGAACATAAATTGCCGGCAGAAGTAGCGGCGCGATAAAATGGTAAAGAGGATATGCATTATACATAAGAGCCGGCCCGCGGAACGCATCTTTACGTATGTAATGCGTCATGCAAATTATTAAACGCTAAGCCTCCATGAAACTGTCGGGTTACCGTGTCATTTGCATAGCTCCAAGATAGCGGAAAACGGTGAAACTATCTTTTCCGGCCTGATATTTGTGGTAGCAAGAGCATGGAAGAGGATATAATTTTTATTTTAATCCGTCTCGAGAATACTGGTGAAAAATATAGTTTCTTCTTCGAAAGAGTTCTCATTATAATTTATGAGGGAGGGTAATAAAATTGAACGAGGCATATAAGCAAACAAGTTGCGCTACGTGTCGTGAATTGACAATTTTTATAAATCATTCAACTTTATCATCGTTACATTGTTACGAGTTTGATTGTTTTCCAATACAATTTTTCCGATGAGGAAAAACAATAATGAATGCGTACGGTTTTCTAATGTTTACCAAGAAAAAGATTCAAGTTTATTCTTATCTTCAACGCGATGATAGATGTTATCATCTATAAAATAAACGATATTTTTAAATTTAAGAAAAGAATTGATAGAAACCAATTAATTTGATAATTATATCATATTGTGGAATGATTTGCAGTAATGACGTGTAATTGCGTTCATTTCTTAAAAATTCGGATTATTTTATAGATTTCTCTAATACATAAGTAGTGATAAATTCAAGCATCTCCATATCTCAATTAGATCTCGTAAGTACACAACTCGGATTTTTGGATATTTATTAATTTACTGTATTTCTTTTTCTAAACATTTAATATGCTAAATTATCAAAAATATATTTTTATCTTCCTTTTTCCATTTTTTCTTCTTGCCATTTAGCAAGTATGAGAAAAGGAAGGGCGAACACACGTGTCACTCAACCTCTTTCTCCGCTTGTGTGCTTCCAGACAGAACGTGCACCGAATTAATTCGAACTCGAAACGCACTCACGACCCATTGCTTCGAATTCACGTTCACGATGAAGGTTTGAGAGCGTCGACGAATCGATAAAGAACCTCTATAACCTTATCCTGGTGTGAACATTTACGGAAAATGTTCTCACCTTATCTCTTATCAGTTCTAGAAGGCTTAAAAAGATTTTCACTCGAAACGCCACGTGTCCTGTATCGTTAATTGAATTCCTGGATATTCTGAACCTATTTTCCAGACACATTATCCCCGAGAATTCGTTTCTGAAACGTGATATTTCATTTCGAAACCGATAAGCTTTTTAAAATACACTCGATCGAATGAATCAGAGACTTCTCTAATTAAATATCCTAGAACTTTTTTCAGATTTTTTTTTTTTTTTTTTGAGAATAAATCTGCAGTTTTCCAATTATTTATCATTACCAAATGTTACATTTATTTGAAGAGTAAAAATAGCAAATATTTTATATTACCAATATAAAATATATTTTTCGAGTGCATTAAAGTCACTCGAAAAATATATATTGGAGGCGATATTTTTCAGGATTATCAAAGCCCGTTTCGTTGCAAATCTATCGTAAATCAAAAAAATAACAATAATCTCACGGTATAAGTTCAAATTTTTTTGAATTGAATATAAATACTTGGTAACAAAGATAGCTTTATCACATAAAAAAATTAATATCTTTTTGATTTGTATATTTATCTCAAATAAAATTCTTCTCTGACTGATTAAATTAATCGGAGATGATCTATGAAGAACAAAGAGCACATGCATACACACACCCATTTCGCAATGCAAAGATTCGTGGCCCAAAATTCGAGATTTTAATTAAACGTCGAGTTACATTGGGCCTTGGCATGACGATGATATTATTGCCCAGACACCGATTACTAACGTTAATGAGTTTTACTTTATCCTGTCCAGAGCGAGAGGGGCTCTCGATCTCCGTTTCAATTTTGACATCGCCAAAGTTGGTGATTTATTAAAATGATAACTCGAACCGCCCCTACTCCCCCTCAGCTTCGTTTCTCTTACTTTGGCCATGATTCATCGGAAGGTTATTCTCGTTTTCCAGTTACCAAAGAACTTTCTTTCGTATTTCTCTTTTAATATTTTTTTTTTTTTTTTTTTTTATATAGAATTCTAGAGATAAAATTTCTTCCCTTCTCGCGTTCTCTTTTCTTTCACGTTAGAAATATTTCCCTTAATGCTTTCGAGTCGCCTTTGATTTTTCTCGTACCATTAGAATTTTCTTTTTATATTTATATATCATAATAATTGTTTTGTTATTAAAAGACACGAGAGATCGATAAAAAATCGAATCGTCATTCGTAGAAAAATTAAATAACTATGAATACGAAATGAATACGGATTTGCAGTTTGCCAATACATACGAGCCGATACATTGATGCGCATTGAATTTAAATTTCAGATCATCGATCAAAACCGAATCTTTTCAGGTATTCCCGGCATTGCATTTCGAGTCCAGTTGAACACGGTGAACGGCTCGAGAGATTGGAAATGTCCATACGTGTGTCGCAATGCTCGTTAAGTAACCTGGAAAGAGAACGTGGAGATCGAATCGCGGGGGTCGCCTTTCACGTATCATCCTCATCCTTCTCCCATCCCAGTTCTCGAAACCGCGATAACTCCGTTGCAACTGCGAAGGAATGCGATACAGGATCGAGTTGACGACGATCTCGACGCCTGAAGCGATCACCTTCTCATCCGCTAAATATGGATCCAGATTTCGAATTACAATTTATAGCAGTAGTAGCTTTCTTCTCTTTCGTTCGCATTCGAAATTAGAGACTTTTTCATTTTAGTAGAAATCTCTTGGAGATTTTTATTTGATCTGGTGTTTAGATTTTATGGAATTTTTATTTTTTTAACGTATCTAATAGGATATTTGTACAAGAATTTTGTACAAGAATTTATTCCTGAAATCGTGAAATATTTTTTTATATAAATAGTGATTTTATTTAAGAATCAGATTCGTTGTAATTTAATTTGCAGATAAATCCTGAATATACATATATAGTTTTCAGGATATGTATATAAGAAGTTTTATATTTTTTTTCGTTTAACATTTGAATTTAACACAATTCAAAGATGATTAAACAACATCATCCAATCATTCGTTGTCTTATTATTGAACAAAAAAAAAACATTTATTAATTGTTCAATAATTATCACTTCGGTTATCCAAATTATCAAAGTTCTTCTTAGTTATTTCTTTTCGAGATTTATTCAACAATTGCAATATGAATCTCTTTCTCTTCAAACTTGTTTTTTTTTTTCTATTTCATTGTTGCATTAGCGAAATCTCGTCAAACATCAAATCTCGTATTACGCTACTTGGAAATTCCAGCTGCCTGAATTAGAGAGTTCCGACAAAGTTGTGTATTCATGGAAACACTAACGAGCTTCCTATTTAGAGAGCTCATATCGTCGTTATCGTTCTTTATCAGTTTCTTCCATCTTGAAGATTGAATCGATTATACGAATTAGGTTTCAAACATTTTCATACAATTATTGTAAAACTTTGTTTATTTATGCTATATGCATGTTTTCGAGTGAATCTTTAGGGATTAAACGATTTGCTTCGAGTTTGATAATACACAAAGTAGAGAAAATGCACGCTCTGATTCGTTGTTTTGTCCGGTTTAGTTTCGCTTCACGCTCGTTAATCCTTCATTGTACGCATGGTAATTTTATATTTTTGACGTTATATTACAAGTATCAGATACAAAAATGCAATCATTTATTTATTTTATAATAGTCTCGATTTTAAATTTTATTTTGCATAATCACAATGATAGTATGCATAATAATAGCTATAGTTTAAAATTTAGCCTTTTCAGATCTTTCTTTTCTTTTTCCAAAACCACGAACATCAAGTTTCTCAAAAATCTTTCTGTTCTATATAAATCAAAATTTTTCGTATCCTCAATAAAAACGCGTTCCTTCTTCGTTTTCCTATTTCATCTTTCATCCCTTGGACGAAACAAACGAAACTATAAACCTCGCTCAATATTAAAATTTCGATGTAACGAAAAGAGAAGAAAGAAAGATATCTACGTAAGGGTTAAACATTTTTTGATAAACCTAGCAAATTATTTTTATACGGGAATATAAAAGAGGATGAGAATTCTGATTTATCGAGTGATATAATATAACGAAGGTTAAACAACATTGCAGTTAATTACATCACTCGACTGTAATTCTACCTGTCTACCTCTCGCAACCATTGCACGAAGTCACGAAGATTAGGATGGCTTAGATATAATCTTTTGTAATTACGTTTACCTGGTTTTTCTAACCTGCTTTCAACCGCACTTCCATTCCATGGAACGGGCGTATAATGAACTCATTTATAACTCTCCCCCCTAAGTAAACCAGCCAGTTAATTACCCTTCGGATCACTTCGAATTCGATAAATCATAATCAATCATCGCACGAACGAACCGGGATTCATCAGCGATTTCTTTCATCACACAACGTTCCCTCGTATATATATATACGTATATATAGGCATCTTTCTATTCTATCTTCGATCTCTCGAAGTTTTTCCATCGTATTTCTTTTTTTACGCAACTTCGCTCCTCCGTTTGATTTTTATTCCACGAATTATATAATCGATGTTTGACCGTTTCTATAACTTCGTCACGTTGGAACTATCGACACGATAGGACCAGTCGATCGAAGTTCGAGCCTGGTTCGAGATTTGGCCCGGTTCCAAATTGAGATGGCCCCGCTTCCTTTCGCGGAGCAATTATTAAAAGTGGATTAATTAGTAGTCTGCTCTTATTGGTACGACTTGCTATTAGAAATTTCCATTAGACGATTATCGTTATTGCTGTCGAGTTTATTATATACGACAGATAAGCGTGGAAATTTTAATTTGTGTTGAATAAAATAGAATAACGAGAGATAGAAGATAGAAGAGGGAACGAGGCGAGGAAATTAAGTAAATTTTTTTAAGGGAGATAGATTTAAGGTTACATTGAAATTTATGCACGAAAGTTTGGAAAGGAATGATTACATTGGAGATTTGAAAGAGTTTAAGACAGAAAAATCCCGAATGTTGAAACGAGAAGGATATATATATTTATAGGATTTAAAGAGTTTGTAATATAAAACGAATAAAAAATGAATAAATAAAGTCAAATATAACGTGCCTCTAATATACGATTTTATATTTTATATTTCTTTGGGATACTTGATGAATTTATTAATTGACAATAAATCTTTCCAACAAAATTCGTCAAAATCTCAAACCCTTTATCAAATCCATTAAACGTAAAAGGCAACAAAATTAAAAAATTCCGACAAGAATCATTCCATTTCCCAAAAAAATTTCGTATTTCAACGCAACGAGAAGAAAAAAAATTTTGAAAAAAAAAAAGAATACCATAAGGATCGAAATTTCATTTCCAGAAAAACCGCGCACGGTATTTTTTTTTTTTTTTTAGCTCTAGAAACGTGGTCTGACCAAGCGGAATCCGCCAGGAGCGTTATTGTGCAACGGTTAATCGACTTGCTGACGCGAGACTCGCGAGTTGCTCGTCCACAGTGAAAGGATCGGTCTAACACATCGGTCGATTCGGCCGAAAGCTCGGCCACAATGTAACCGAGGATCTCCGGTGAAAGGTAATAACACGAGTTCGCTGTCCATTTTTTTCCTTTTCCTTTTCTTTTCTTTTTTTTTTTTCTCCGCTTTGCCTTCGCTTGGATCGATCCCACATGGTTAGACGATAATTTGGAACCGAGCTCGGAGAAAGTAACGTCGCATTTCTCTCGTCCGTTTCACGGAAAATCATTCTTCCAACATCCTGTAGGATAGTGACGTTTCGATAAGGAAGCGAGTAAATCGATTTCGTGGATAAGTCTTGATTTTGAAAATGGTGGATTGAAGGTATTCACATCCACATTTTTAATATCCTTGAATTGAATTTTCGATTATACATTAATTTATAATAAGGATAATTAAATGACTTTTATAATCCAGTATGCATAATCATAATCATGTTTCATTATCAGGATTATGGATACATTTATATTTATTCTTCATTGTTGTATGAAGTCATTTTCTTGTTCATATTATTCTTAGAGATATAATTCTTATTTTTTGTTGCTTGGAAAAATTTATAAAATTAATAAAGTTTGCAGAAGCCGAGTCTCGTTTTCAATATACGTCAATTATTATTATTGTTATCAAGAAGCAGCTCTCCTCATAAATTAATAAATTAAATGAAAGAAGTAACGCAAAAATTGTGCTCGATCGATGGAAATTCGAAAGCGTTTATCTTTTTCTTTGATCGATGTTCAAGCCTGACCTACATGATCTTGCTTAAATTTGCGCATCCGATAAAAATCGAGAGAAAGAATCGAAGTTACGAGGTCGGGTGCAAGCGAAACAGGTATTGGCCGCCTCGTCGGTGAAAGTTTCTAGAGAAAAAGTGATTGCAATTTATCCGTAGAATGCAAGGCGAGAATGTCGGGCGTGTGTTCGTTGCTTCGTTTCCTCTTGCAATCGAATTGCTCACATTTCCCTCGGATCGGGAAGAAAGTGAAACTTGCGGATAGCGTTGTTCATTCGTTCATCAGAGACAGGGAAGAAGATTCTTCCGAACTGGAATTGTTCTCTCGATGATACGAATACGTTTCAAGAAAAATAATATCTCCTAGTTAATCGAGTTTTTTAAGAAATTTAATCGATAAATAAAATTGAATATCAAGTATCTTGTTACGTATAGTGACTAATCGTGGTTTCAGGTTTCCAATGAGTGTCAAAAATGTTGGAGTGTCTGAACGAACTCTGTCTAAATGTAAACTTTGCAATATTGCAATTTATCCTATAATGGATCCTAATTGTTTAGTTATTTAGATCGATCCGGATTCCAAACTATAATGGATATAAAATTGTAGGCTAAGCGTACGTGAAAATATCCAGTAAGTAAATTAATTCGGCATTTTAATAAAGACTAAACAATTAATTAGTCACGGTAATGTTAAATTAATTAGATCAAAATATCCCGTAAACTTATTTACGTTGGGAGAGAAAAATTTCTACAAAATATATTAATAATTTAAAAAAAAAAAGAAAACAGGAAATCCAAAGATATCGAACACAAAGGAAACATTTCAAAAATCCTTTCACGATTTTCGCGAATAAAACGAACAAAATGATGACAAGATTCAATTAATTTAATTTCTAAAACCCAGAAAAAGAAATAACAACTTTCGAATTAATTCCTCTTCGAATCAACAAACGATGATTAAAGTCACGCAAGATTATTATTTTCCAAAATTCTTGGAATTTTCAAAAAAAAAAAATATACAGTCTTAAATATCTTTGAAGATTCATATCTGCGAGAATAACGAGGAGAACGAAGAATCGTTGCTCGTTCCCGTTCTTCTGCGAAAGTTAAATGGACCGCGCGGTTAATCCGCCACAATGGCCGCGATTGTACTGAAATATGTGCGCGTTTACCGGAAATACAGATGGCGCGCTCGCTCGAAAATTGAAACGCGGCGAATCCACGTTTGGATCGATCGGATTTATTAAAACCGACCCACATCGGCTAGATCTATCTCTTCCCCCATTCGTTGCAATCCCTACGTGTTATTTTATTAACGCGCGTGCTGCCACGTGTTGTATTGCATAATCGCAGTTGGCCGGCGAATTTAATGACACGATTGAACGGTATTGTCGTGATGGGAACAACGGTCATTGAAAGATTTCGAGTGGTTGTCAATAGCGTTTCGATTGTTTCCAGATACGATTCCTTTTTTATTCTTCTATTCGATACGCGCGAAACATTTAAAATGATTAACAAGATTCACGAAATTTCATTCTATCGACGAGAACTTGGAAATAAAGGAGGAGGAGATTGAAAAGTCGAGAGAAAACTGATGGAGATCCCGTTCCCTCTCCATTCTGTAATCAGATGGAACTTCCACCTTTTCTCGTTAATCTATCCTCGTAATCAAGGGAATGCTTTTTCTCTTTCACGATGCATCGATACTTGTTGCGGCAAAAGACTGCGCGGATATGCAACAATTACGCTCTTTATGTTAATTTTACGAGCATTTCTCCGCTTGGATCGTGTGTTGCGAGCCGCAACACTCAAGAAGGATGGATTTGAAACAAGGCCACGAGTAGTGGCGATTATTAAACAATCGGAAATCGAGAAAATTGTTGTGCGTTGTTCCTGAGGAATATTTTAAGGGAGGATATTTTAACCTCCTCGTGATTGGTCGTGAAAGAAGGAACTGTTTCGAGAAAATGTACGTTCGATTGATATGCGCAGTGATTTTTATTGGGATTATTTATTGCGCTTCTACGCAATATAATCGAATGTAATTAAGAGAAAGTTTTTAATACTATAAGGATTATAAGAGATATGAATTTTAATTGAATTTTAAAAAGATTTAAAGCTCAAACATTCAGAGATTTATTAATATTTTAGAAGAAAAATTACAATTACAATTTTATATACAAAATAATATCAATTACAATTAGTAATACCTGTTAATTTATGACTCATAAATAACTACATGGCCTACATATTTTCGTCGGAAATCAATTAATAGAATTATACAGTTTCTTTAACTAATTATCACGAATCGACAGATTTTAAAAATGGCCAGCCATCGTAAACAATTTATCGGTCCATTAAACGGCTATTAATAATGCATGGCGCAACGCGGATCGGGTTAATTGGCCGGATAATCGTAATTAAAGGGAGTTCGATTCTTCCTTTTCCCGCGCCGTATAAAAACGCATCCCAATGGGAATATCGGTTGAAACTAACTAACTCGAACGTTCACCGATATCTTCATTGATTTTATACGATAAATTAATTTAGAACGAAAATATGTTTCGAATAAGAGTTGATTATTAATTTTTTCATTTAGATGTAAAATTACTTTATTTTTTTTAAATCATACACTTTTTGATGCAATAATTTTCTATTGCTGGATAATATAGATTAAAAATCACTCAGAAAGTGCAAATGATCTCCTAAAAAAAATCTTTTGGATTCCTATATCTACATCTCCCAAGCATTCCGAGATCTTTTTCTTTGGAGACAAAATTGCGAATAAAAATCGCAATCTAAAATAAATAAATAAACACTAATTCGAAACGATTTATCCAAATATCAATTCAACTTGAATTATATTTATTACAAAAAATTACAATCACGCGAGACTCAAGACAACAACAATAATAATAACTACCCTTATTGAAAAATCTTCCACGTTTGACAAGCGTGAAAGGAAACTGCTACACGATTCATCCACCTCTCAACGAAACAATATGCAAATCGCGTGTCCTCGCTTTTCCAGTTCTGAGACAACTTCGTGTTGTTTCGCGGGAAGAATTATTGCATCGGTCATCTCTCGGTTAAAACGTGTCCAAAGATAAGGGATGTTCTTACGAATTGTACCGTTGGGGGGGCCGTTAACAGGGAGAATTTATCGCGGGTCGATGACCGTCCCACGATAATTTCTTTCTCACAAAAGGGGTTGATTAATCCACGATTGAATTTCCTTCCGTTTGTTACAGCGAATCTTCTTCCTTCTATCCTTCGTTTCCGGGGGAAACTGTGTAATAAGATTGCAACGAGAGAGGGAATTCAATTAGTGACGTTAACATTAGCGAAGAAATGATAAGGATCAGAGATGAAACGATAGGCTATTTTTAACAGTGGTTACTTTTTATTGTGACCCTTGGTGGAGCATGATCTGCAATTATAATTGCCATGCGTGGATAAGCAACGTTGTTTGAAAATATCACACGGCCCCGTTCTATAAAATATATACAATAGCTTACGGTAATTTTAATGTTTTATTATTCTGAATTAGGTTATCGTTATTTTTTCATCGCAATTTTTGTTCTATAGGGTGTTCTATAGGTCGTTCGTGATCAGAAAAAATCAAAAAAGTTTGAAGATTCGTTCTGTAATTCCCGATGTTCTATTTTGCATCGTTCAATCTTTTCTTCTTTTTTTTTTTTTTTTGTCATCAAAATCAAGTAAGATATTCGTGTTCACCCTGCATATACACAAATCAAACGAATATTTTTTTACAGTCAATTAGCATTCACTTTCATTATCATCAAAATATATACTAATTATACTAATATATATCTCCTACTTCGAAATCTATGTTTAACTTCAATTTAAACTTAAAAATTCGATTTTCATAATAAATTAAAAAAAAAAGGAAGAAAGAAAGGAAACGAAAGAGATCGAGTTAAATCCACAAAGATATTTAAATCCATAAATGAATTGGCTAGCTAATTCCAACGAGCATCATTCACGATTCGTTCATATTAAAAAAAAACGTATCAAAGACAAACAAAATTCACTTCAACTTCGATTTCAACTTTTGTCCGCGAAACGATTCACGGATAAGTAGGAACATCGGCTAACACATTTACATGGAGAAATAACGCGAAACAAAATCCTCGTTAAAGTTGTCGCACAAAGCACCGGGATTACATGGCGGAAACGAATCGCCACGAGTTGCACGCTCCAAATTCCACCACGCATAATTATCGTGGACCAGCAACTTTCGTCGATTCGAAACAATCTTATCGATCAAAAAAGAGATTTTAAATTTTAAGAGTCGGCAATAGGCCGATGCCTATGATGGCAACAATGATGATACACGCGATTATCGATCATGAAACACGGGCATCACAATGCACAATGCTGGTAATCGCGTGTAACTAGTTTGTTGTGGAGTTAGATTGAAAATTTGGATGATTGTTCGAAATTTAGTGTATGGATCATCATATGGATTATCAGGGGAAAATTTTATTAGTAGGTGTAAATTGATATGATAGAGCGTCAATTATTTAAACTGATTAGGATCGAGGATTGTATTTTCGGAAAATTGTTCGAATAATGAAGCATCCATGTGTTTATTGAATTTATAATTGTAAGAATTATTCTTAAAATTATTAAATGTAAGAGTGCTATTATAATTTGAGATTTTAATTGCTAGAAATTATTTATTAACTCTATCGAGGTTAATTATTTGATATTTATTAAAAATGATGTTGTACGTTTTAATGTTAAAGTAAAAAACTTTTTCAAAATATTGAGCTGACGAGTTTGACTTTTTGTGCGTGTTCAATTATTTTGTTTTTGTGGAGTTGAATGCGAATAAAAATTGTGTTAATAAAAAAATACGGTTAATCACTTTGACTTTTATATATTTTGAAAAACTTTTTATAAATAGAAAATTTAACGTTTCCTGAAAAATGGGTTGGTAGTTTCCTGCGTTACACGATATTTCTGATATTTGCCAGAAACAAACGTTGCCTGTTTCCGGTAGATACAGGAGAAAAACGCCAATACGTTATACAAATACAAAGAAACAAATATCCCTTGACACGTTATTCAATAATTATTAAACCAATCTAAAATTCAACAATGTCCAAAGCTTGAAAATAATTCGATCGATCCAATCCAAATTATTCTCTCTCTTTCTCTCTCTTTGTCCAATTTCCCTCGACGTCTCTCGAGCTAGGGTGCAAAAAAGGTCATGGAATAATCAAGGATAATCTCGATAATCTCCACGTACCGTCTCTATCTCTCTTGCGTTTCTAATTTCTAATTACCCCCCGCGTTTCGTTATCGCGATTTCCATACAGGATCGAAGGAATCGATCGTAAAAAATTTTCCCCACCGGACAAAACCGCGGAAACGTGCTCGATCGCTCGTGAAAATTTCCATTTTTGCTCCAACGATCGCCGATTTTTTTCCAGCCGATCAAAAAAAAAAAAAAAAAAAAAGGGAGAAACCACCGATGCAACGTGAACAAATTGCTTTCTCGAACGAATCGCACGTTAAAAATATTCGAAATTCATCTCGTCGTTCAAATGGGAAATGATAATACGAATTCTACGTTTGTTAAAATCCAGGAGAGGATTTTACCAGCGCTATTTTATCGCTGATTAAAGACGCATACGAAACTCGACTGCGCATTACAATTTGAACTGTAACCGTGTTACAGAAAAGGAAGGGCGATTTTTACGCAGCCATTAACGTCGTATAATTCATACACCATTTTCCACTGTTATGCGATCGAGCACGAAAGCGCGCGCCCGTTCGAAATTACGCCTCTCGATTTGCCCAACGAGGGTCGAGCCTGTGCAACTGTACGAAGGTGACCATGCGAAGGTGATGATTATTAATCCTGGGCCAGGAATAATCGGAAGGTTAAACGACGCATTGTTCCATAAAATACTTCCACGCGACGTGGCGCACGCGAGACCACGATCACCGATAACTAACGGCTGCGTGAGCTTTCCAAGGGATCCCGAGACCTCGAACAACGTCGCTGCACTGCGGATATCCCAGCCAACGGCCTCCTCCAATTCCGGCCAATTTTCCCCGTTTTAGAAACGCGTCGATTTGATTCAAAAATTCATTTCAAAATTATTGTAAATGGATGTTTATTCAACACCGTGGACGAGATATTTTGCGTATTTCTATTTTTCACTGTTTACAATTCTGATATTTTGGACGGTTTTTTGCGATTGATTTCTTCGAAAAATCGAATTATGAAGGATAGTGAGATTGATGAATTTGTACGAGTAATTAATATTATAGAGATGGAGTACATTTTTTTACGAGAGGCTACATGTGCACGATGAACCGCAAAAAGAATCAGAAAAGGGAAGAAAAGGTTTATGGATCAATAATAGTCCTTACGTTTTATAAATGGATTCTTTATCTTTCAAATATTCTCAGAGAAGAATAAGAAAATAACTCCTTTTCCCTTCTTCGTGCATCGATCTGTTGAAAAGTTGAATCAAGAATCAAAAATCGAACGAATAATCTTCGAACTGTGCTCCATCCATCACATTCAACTTTCGAACCTTCTCAAGCGTATATATATATATACCATCTTTCCAAAGCGATAGAAAGTCAAGATCGAAATTACCTCGAATTTCCATTATCCAAACATCGCTCATCTCGCGAATCTTTTCTTTTTTCTTTTTCCTTTTCTTTTTTTATTCAAACAAATCTTGCGAAATCGAAAAGATCAGAGCGAAAGTTTTTCACGTCCTTATCCCTTGATCATCCTCGAGAATTCAGAGCGCGTAAAGAATTGTGGGAATCGGTTCGCGCATCGGTTATACCGGCGTAAACGATTTTACACGGAGCCACGATTAAGTCGAACGCAGAGAGGGGGCTCTGTTCAGCTCTGATTCCTGGCGTGATTCGTGGCCCGGAAAAGCGGTTTCCTTCGATTCATCCATTTCGAAAGGATGGGAGGGGAGGAGGGGTGCAACGCGAAATAATAGATCCAAATCAGGCCGTTTAAATTCTAAACCCGAGGAGGAGCCGAGGTTGGATTGCATTAGATTCACAAATTAAGAGGCCACCCGGTGTGCCGAGCCGGCTAACAAAATTCTCGCGGAACGTTTAATGAATTCTTACGTAGGCGTAGGCTGCTGCCCTCTCGCGAGTGGATTAAAATTAAACGTCGCCCGACTACGTGTCTCGATTGTTATAATTTTCATCGGTGCTTGATATTTCTTTAATGTCGAATAAAATTTTATTTTTAGAACCGGGATGAAGGAAGAGAGAGAGAGAAAAAAGAAAGGAATTATCGAGAAAACGATATTTGGATTAGAAGGGATGTTACGTTGATATTCAATTGGAAATGGATGATTGGATTATTTGTGCAAATTTGATAAGTGAGGTGTATTTCGTTTTTGAACCATTTCGATTTTTAAATATATATGTACTATACGATTTTTCTGAATCGTAGACGTTGCTTATTCGAAGACTAAGTCGATTAAGCTTTCTCTAATTATCGCGATTCGTTCGTAACGCCTCGTAACGAAGAACATACTGAGCATAGATGAGATAATTACGATAATTGATCGCAGTTGTAATAAGACGAGCGTCTATCCACTCGAATCTCGAAACCAGAAACGCATTGAAAGCTTAAAATTTTAAACTTTGGAGTTCACCCGACGAGCTTTCGAACTCGTCCGTTTCTTTAATTAAATCCGTTTAATGATTAAACGTTTGTATTGGCAAGAGGAAGATCCGAATTTAAATTTAAATTTAGGTAAGAATAAAGAGGAAATGAGAAAAAAAGAATCTAATTGCCTTCTTGAAGATCTTGGAAAATATTCAATAGAATTATTTCAGGGTGGATAACGCGTGCCCCGGGAGCTGATAACGATCACTGTGGAAATAATCACATTCGCCGCCAGTTAAATCTTCTTTGTGAACAATCCTATTTACGGGTCATTAGCCACAGGCTAGAGGGAATAAGGTGGATGAAATTGACGCAGTCTTGGCGGAATGGACGCCGTCGATCACGTTTAATCAGTCTCCTCCAGGTTATGGATGCTGCAATATGAAATGATCTGCTCACACACCGATCTTGCTCAATCGATTGCTCATGGATTACGATTAAAATTTCCAAGCTTTCGTTCGTCATAGAGCTTATTCTGCTTCGAAAAATTTAAAAAACTTTGGAAGAGGCAGATATAAATCTGTACAAAGATCTATTAATTACGTCTCACAAAATTTACTAATTATTTTTTGTTTAAATATTCGCTTGGAAGACTAGAGAGCAAAGATTAGAGAACTACTAGACCAGAGAATTTATTTTGCTTCGAAAAATTTAAAAAACTTTGAAAAAGACAGATATAAATCTGTACAAAGATCTATTAATTACGTCTCACAAAATTTACTAATTATTTATTGTTTAAATATTCGTTTGGTAGACTAGAGAACAAAGATTGGTAATCATCGTTTATCTTGTTATAGTTGCATCTTGTGTTTATTAAAAAAAAAAAATCATGATATTCGAAGAGAATTATTTCGCGACAATTATGGGGACACCAATAGCCGAATTTCGACCAGATACCTACAGATAATCTACGCCTAGTTTGCCCACTCGATCCCGTTAATGCTTCACGAAGTGTTGAAGCAGCTGAATCAACTCCTCCATGCTCGAATCAATTAAATCAGCCGAATTAATTCGATCTCTTAGTCCTTAATCGCGATCGCTCACGCGATTGACTATCCTCGAATATCGTCGAGGGGGAAAAATTGTCGCAGTTATAACGCAGCTACACTTTTTATTCCAGCCGTTCATTAATCCATGCGAAGTTCATTGATATTCATCGATTTCTTTCTCTTTAAAAAAGAACAAAAAAGAAAAAAAAGAAAAAGAAGCAATTTCCACGGGGGAATTATCGTGGATTATTAAATTCGTCTTCGTCAAATTTCATCGAGGGCTTAATACGATCCGATTTCCGTGAACAAACGTCAAAGTGAATTTTGTTTTAACAGGTGTTCAGAAAACGATTCGTCACGCGAATTAATTGCACCGATAATACCTGAAACGTTGGAGACGACGGGGAATAAAAATGTTCAACGGAATGATAAAACCTGTAATCGAGAGAGTTAATTGTTCCCATTACTTTAACTTTGATTATCACGTTTTATTTCTCGTCTCTTGACGAGAAGAACTCTCGAAAGAAAATGTAGGGCAAACGATCCAGTCGTTGGACGATTAACTTTTTTATTATTGAAATATCCCCTCTCTCCTATTATCGCACACAATTAAATAAAAACACAATTTTCATATTTCTTACTTCACAATTATTACGTATAGAATTATTACGTTAAAAGGCAGATGATTTTTCAACGAAATATCTTCCTATTATCTTTCTATCTTTAAAATTTTCTCGATCTCTAAAAGTTCCACTCAATGTTCGTGTAGATATTTCAAAAAATCTTAGCATACATCTATTACATTAGAGAACACCGTATTAACTATACAAAAATAGATATTAAATCAATTTGACTTAGAAAAAGAGAAAGAAAAAGGAATCATCTCGAAGAATTATCACTTTTAAGTAATATTTCGGCGCTCAACGACTCGCAACTTCTCGCTAATTAATACGATTTTCCCCTCAGCTCGCCAACTTCTTCACCGACATTAATCAAATTGAATGATACCAAAAGGATGGACGAGCGATAAATAATAATTATAATTTATCCGGAAGTTCGCTAATTAGTTGGAGCACTTATACGCGAACTTTGGCGGATACCCGTCTATTTCTCGCGATTAATCGCGTCACGCGTTCGTCTGCAAGTTAAATACCCAGCCTCAAACTGTTTCAATCCTTGTACCGGTTTGTCATTGATATATATCGTGAGTGTGGTTTCCGCCGCGATCCGGAAGTTCATTGGTACCGCGGCAAAGATTCCAGAGTTCGAAACGAACAGAGAAATTTGTGCATGAAGATATGAAGGTGTTTGAAAGTGGTTGCCCGATTCAATTCATAGACATATACATGTTTAATAGATATTTAAATATGATATTATTAATATATATTCCATTTCTATGCGATACCTAGGTGAATATATATATATACAGTTAGTTATTTTAGTTTCACTATTTCATGAATTTATTTTATCGAAATAAAATTCTCTAAAAATGCCAAGTATATTATCAAACATTTTTTGCAAAACCGATAATTAAAAAAGAGATTAAAAAATTTTGCATTCTGTGCTTAATCGAACCTTTACAGAATGCATGATGTATTTGGTTGAAAAATGAATCATGACAATTAATTGTAACATGATCTCAATTTAAATATTAGAGATACAATAACTCGATAGTAGCAAAATCTAAAAACTTCTTCGTTTCCTAATACTATAAGACGAAAGAAAAGATCAAAGATACTTTCTCGACAACGTAATAAAATTTTAAAAGGGCGGAGAACAAGTTATATTGGAGAAAAAAAATTGATTCGAAAAGTGAATGGTGAACAGTGACATCTAGCGCGACAGTTTTCGAAAAGGGAGGGAGCCAGGGTTAATTTCGTACGGAAGGAGGAATTCTGTTTACGCAGCCGTGCACAAAGAGACTAATTCGAAGCGAAACTACGGGGCGGAGAGGCAAAAAGGTCTTTTCGCCTCCCTTGGAAACGGTGAATTGAATTCCGTGAGCGGAACCATCGAATCCTCCTTCCCCCCCCTCCTCCCCAGAGTGCAGATTTATACATTTAACTCGTCGTGGAAAAAGAATCGACGATCGGATTGCCCGGATTCGATCTCTAGCTTTCTGCGCGGCTGCTTTAAAGCAATTAAACTAGCCAGACACGGGGTGGAAAATTTCTTTCCTCTCTCTAAATCTCGAGACTCGTTTGAAGGTCGATTCTCTCCATTCGTTGTCTCGCAATGGTCTCGCCCCCCTTTGGAAACTTGGAGAAATCTTGTGAAAAAAAAACAACAAAAAAGACAAAAGAAAGAAAAAACTATTTCTCGAAGGTCGATTCCACGATTAAAGACTCGGGAAGTTTTTCTCGATGGATAAGATGTTGGAAAGTTGACGTCGTATGAGGTACAAAGTGGTAGCAAGTTATCTGGGGTTATGTGAAATTCAGAAGGTTTTCTTGGATGTGAAACTTTGAAATTTCAGTAAGTGATACGTGTCATCTTCATTGAGATATCACTTTCCATATAACTTATCCATATTGGATAACTATATCAAAATAAAGAAATGAAATATGTTTTTTTCTTTAAAAAAATCGACCAACGATCGATCAATGATTTAATTGTTTATTAAAATATATTTATAAAATTAAAAAAAGGAATTGATAGCTTCAATCATATAATTTCCAATTATTTAACCCAACAATTCAACGTTAGCATTAAACTCTTTCAAAGAGATGATCCAAGCCAAGGCGATAGCCTTCTAGCGACATTTTTCATCGCGTTCCTATACTATCGAGTCTCTTTTTATTTCCTTTGTTTTTTCAGACTGCTTATCCGCCTGTGCCGTTTTCGTTCCCTGTCTATAGCCTGCAGATAGAATTCGTTTCATTCTCGATAGTAACGATCGAGGGTTTTCGGGGGATTATTGGTTCATGAACAACCCCTCTTCGCCCGAATCGGTCGAGACGGTAGCTTTCTATCGGAAAAAGTCGCATCCACCGGATGGTCTGGCCGAGATGGAACCTAATCAGTAGGCATTACGTTGCCTCGTCGTCTTAACAATTTTTCGATAAGATTTGCTACGATTTTAATGGAACCACGTTGGGTCAAGAAAATTTGTATATTTGAGTTTTAGAGCCGTGCGATTGAAAAAGTTAGATTATCTCGAATTGACAAGTAAATTGTTGATACCTTTTTCTTTCCAAGAAGAAATTTTTTCTTGGAATATCAATAACGACGACACAAAGATAAATAATTCAAGCACTAGATCTAAATAATTAGTTAAAATTCTTGCAATTATTTCAACGCATTCAAAGTATTGCCATCATCATAACAAGCCTGTTGTGCAATTTTCTATCAAGAAATCGAGATTCGTCGCCTTCAATCTTCAATACCAATCCAAGTACACGAACTAAAAAATAAATTACTTCATTTACAAGCCATCCATCCATCCAGGAAGTAAACAATCTTCAGAACACCATATCCTCGAGCATCTCGTAAAATTATCATAGCGAAAAGCCAGTGGCTTATCACTCCATCAGCCTTATCAGGCATCGAGCGCAAAACGCTTCATCTACTCGAATCTCCATCAATCTATTTCCGCGAGAACAACGGTGTTGGATAACGATCCAACGAGAGATCCAACCGAGAGGATATTAATTATTACGAGTGTACTCGATATTTCACCGCAACACAGCTCCTTGCGGATGAATTATCACCCTTCACGGCTATTACGGCTGCCACGGCTAGATTACCCGTGATTTTCCGGTTTTGAAGAGGTTCTGGACGTGGCATAGGTCGTTATTGGCCGCGATATCTGCTCGAAAGTGAAACGCGATTCGTTCACTTTCGCGCATATAATAATGGAGGCTGGATGCGATGCTTATGTAAACCGTTTCCTCTCGCCTTTTCCCAGCCAATCAAGTCGAGAGTTGGATCACTGTGCTCAAAGCGAGATAATTTGAGATCTCTGCGGCAATGAAAGGTATCGCAGGATGATTCAGATTGAAACTAAGAAAATTTATCGATATTGATCAGAAGAGTGAATATATCGTTAATAAAATATACATCTATTCTTATGAATTCAATTTATCAAAATTTAATCAGAAAGTTTCTTACAATTCTACATGATAGATGAAGAAGACCAATGATAGAAAGATTGGATATCACATTCTGTATATATCGACAAATAAGCAATATTCGAAAGGGAAACTCGATTTTTTATTAATTCTGATTAATTTTTTTTCTCTCTCTCTCTCTCTCTCTTTTTCTTAATTTCACGGATTATTATTCCTCCTACGTATTGAAATTCTATCTATCGAATCTTGATTTAATCATTATGAATTTTACAAAGGGACAGAATTTTATCCAGGAATTTTCGAGGCAGACGAAACAAAACGGTGAGCGCGTAATTGCCTGGCCTGGAACAAAAGGGGTGGTCGCGCAGGTGAAAAATACACAGGGAGGAGGGATGGGAAAAACTGGCGCGTTTCCAATTCGTGGCTCCGATACGGAACTCCCTTCTGTATGCACGTTTGTGTAACGAGATGAGCCCCGTCCTCGAGCAAAGCCGATGTTCCTTTGTGCTACTTTCCTTCTCGAGGGTTGGAAACGCTTCTCTGTTGACGCGCCAAGACGTCGATCCGAATTACGTTTGCACAAGAATCGTTTCCCCTGAATACACCTGTATGTGGAGGCATCCCAGGATTTCTGGATCAAAGAGTTCATCGGAACATGAATATTCTCCTCTCCTCTTTCTCTCAATCAGAAAATGTTCTCTCAAATCTCTCAGACCCTCTAATTTTCAAATATTTAGAGCAAATATTCTCTGCTGTGCAAGTTTTATTTTATCATTCGATTAAGAAATTTAATTTATTATATACATAGAATTAATAGTGGCTATTCCCCAATTTTTTACAGAAACATTAATTAATCCGTTGTGAATTCAAATTTACCTTTGCTTAATAAATAGTGCAGACTTTTTATAAAACTAATTGTTATTCTTCGAAATTAAAAAAATCTTAACACATTGTTTATACTTAGTCCCAAATATTCAAACACGAAAAGCTTCTGTGCAAAGTCGTGTAATTAGCCACAATTTTCTGAATATCAGAATCTACTGTTCTATACGTTCTATACCATTCTGCAGATCGAAAATCTTCGCCTTTGGGCTATTGGAGGACAGAGGAGGCAGTGAGTTGAACAAAAGGGGTATCCCATGGACAATGACGTATCTGTTCGCGCGAAAGTCGCGACAACAAAGCGGGTAAGCTTGCCTAATTGTCGTGCAACAAAGCCAGAAGGAAAGAATATTGGCGCATTTCCAACGTCGATGTTTCCATAGTGGCGATAAGACCCTTGAGGGCATGCGTAATTATACTACGGTAAACAAGCAGTATTTTTTTTCTTCTTTTTTTTTAGTTTTCTTTGTTAGCTTTCAATCTTGTATAAATATCTTCTTGAATCAATCTTTACAGCCGATTCGAAGTCTTTTGATAATAATAATCGAAAGCAGTGTTCGTTTTGTATCTCCATAGAAAATTTAATTTTCATGCATGTATTATGAATCTAATTCTTTATTCCATGTAGTATAGACTTTTATTCTAACATTATTAATATATCAGTATATAAAAATGAATTATAATACATTACAAGCGTGTAATATATGCAATTTATTATTCAAACCGAATATTTTTTCGATCATTGAAAAATAAATATATAATTTGATTCAAAAATTGCAGCCTTCAGCCTCACAAATGCTACATTATTATGATAATTTTCGTTACAAGTGAATTAATTAATTCGTACGTAAGAGGTGTACAAGATTGCAAAGGTATGTAAACATTGTCTTTAATTAAAATTATCGAATCGATAAAGAAAAAAGGATCCCCTACGTGTATAAATTTTTCACAAAGAGAGAAAATTAAAATTTCAATGAAAAGTGTCAATCCTTTAAAGGTTAGCGAGCGAACGATCGCCATTAAAATGTGCAAATAAAATCGGGTGTAGGTAAATGGGCACGATTGCCAGTCGACGATTGATAAATTATCCCGTGGATATATATGTGGAGTCACTTACGGTTACGTTGATCGACCGGGAAATTTTGTTTGACACAGCTTAATGGGCTCACCTGAAAATGATTGAGTTAATTTTAATATCGATTGAAACTTCAATGGAGCAGGAATGTTGGATTTTAATAAGCGGGGTCACGATATTTGAAGAAATAATAATGTATTAAATATGGATACAACATTAAAACAATTAATAATAATAAGCTTTTTAATAAAATCATTAATTCATCGATCTCTTATATATTCTACTTATCGTGCAAAAATATCGAGTTAAAATAAATTCGTCTACGTACGTTTCTTCGGTTATTTAATTTTGAAATACAATAACTATATTCCCAAGTTAAAAATTAAAGAGCAGAGGTATATATTCAATAGTTTTAAAAAATAATTTGCTCTTGTTCGCGCGCGTATTCTTCTCTTAAATGAGGCGCATAAAATAAATTCAACCGTGCTCGTTTCAAAATTTAATTGCACATCCCTGAGTTCAAACACTCTCGTCTCGCACCTCTAATATTCTGGACCAAGAATCGTACAATATCCACTATATTACTATTCTATCGTTTCGATGTTAATTTTATTAAATCTTCCCTCCTCCTTAAAAATAAATGGAAACACCCTTAACGGGGGAATAAAAAAATAAAAACGAAAAATCGTTGATTTGATTTTATTCTCTATTAAATACAGAGAATGAACAATCCGTTTCGAAATAAAAACTTGCAAATCTCGAGATCAAATTTTGCTCAATACCGGCTTTCTGTCTTGCTCCATCATAAAACCAAGATCCGTCCCATGACGTGAACGTAATCCAGCTCAGACTGCAGTCACGCCGAAAAGACGCAGAATCGAAACAGGGGCGGGGAGGAAGAATGACAGGGTCTAAAGCCACGGGGGATAAGACGGCCGAGGGTGGCGTGTAAATTCGTGACGAGGAGCCAGCCCTACGCCATCTCTCGATTAATCGTCGCTTCCATTCGAACGGCCTTTCTCAGCAACGATGACAGACCTCCCCTCGACGCGTGTGCGATTGAGATGTCCCCCCGTCCTCGCTAAATCGCACGTTAAACCGACCTAATCTACCTTCTTCCCTGAGGGGTGGATATACCGGGTGTTCGAAGGAGTGATTCGAGAGAGTAAAATAAACGAGTAAAATAACGAACAATGGTGAAATATAATCGTTGCAACGTATATTTGCTACGTAATTCGATAAAATGATATTTAATAGTGATATTTAATAGTATTTAATAGTACATTGTTACAGATATTCTTTTGGATTTGGATTAGATCGATCGTTTCATCGATATTTTTTCTTTTTGTTTCAAGAATTTCTTTTTTAAGAATCATCCCTTAAATTTTCCGTTTAGTTTGTCTGAACACCCTGTATATATGGAGCGCAATCCTCCCCACAGAGAAATCTGTAGGCTGTTCCACGAGAGCCAATTCCATGGACGTGCCGTGACTTTATTCAAAAAAACTTCACCCCCTACAGATTTATTTGTCGAGAGTGCTGGGAGTTGGATGGTTTAACTCGGCTGACCGATACAGTGAAGTGTTTCTTGTATTTTTTCCTTTTTGGTAAGGTTGTAATAGTCGATTTTCTTTGAGGGTTGAAAATCTAGGTAAATAGTGAATTTAATCTTTTCAATCATAATGCTTTAGTTAGATACTTTAGGTGAATAATAAAGCGTATTACTTTATTATTTTTTCCCTTTAGTTTTAAGAAAAATTATATTCCCCCTGAAAGGATACTTTGTCATGGAAATATAATTATAATCATATATGCCATTGATTAAAATTTTAATTCTGCTAGAGATATCAATAATTTTGCTTATTTTAATATATTAATAATTTTTCATACGCGATAACAAAATATTAATTAAAAGTTCCGTCCAGTAGATGAATAAAATTAATCAAACTAATTTCCCCCCAGCTACCAATTTATTATAGAAATTTCGTTTTATAAATATAAAATATCCAACTTCTCCTTTTCACGGTTCTCATTATCGATGAATAATCAAGAGAATTTTAAGAAAATTTTACCCTCATTTACAAATATATATCTGTGGCGGAACTTTTATTTGGAAATTGCCGAGAAGAAAGTTTCACTTCCTAAATTCCAATTCTCAAGATTGTCATTTAATCGATCCTATCCCTGTCGAACTTAAGTATCGAACTTGTATTCTCGCCATGGATGATTCTAAGACGTAGAAGAAAAGCTGCTGGAATGAAGTCGATCCAACTTACGGCCGAAATTAAAAAGGCCACGGATTCTGCGTGTAAAGAGGCACAAAAATTGGCACCTTCTCGTCTCGAAATCGTCACAATTCGTATTCGTATTAATGAAAGCAATACAACAAAAAGTGGATACACGTTTAAAGTTTAAAATTCAACAGCAAATTGTTTCTAGTTCGCGTAACTCGGGGAACGTCGGACAATAGGTCAGAAGAGAAAATTCGAGGTGCTTTTCCCGTGTGTTAAGCCGCAAGAAAATTCGTTGAATTTTACATTCAAACCGCACAGTGAACTTGCGTCACGAACTTGACTCCGACTAAAATATTCCGCATTTGCGAAACCTTCTGTTCACGAATTCCTTTTATTCTGCCATATACGAAACAGTGTTTATATACAGGAAAAAAGTCAGCATCGAATCGAAGCGATGGGTTAATAAAAATGGAACGTAATAATCGATTGATCAGATTCGATTCGTTTGTTTAACATTTCTTTCGAAAAAAAAAAAAAAGAAAAAAAGAAAATTATACTTTCGAATAGATATTTCTGAGATAAGAAAAAGTATTTCTAATAGCATTGGTCGAAGAGACTTTTAAAAGGCTTCGTGAGAAAGGAAATGGATTTTAAATAAAAGAGGGCTGTCAAAAGGGGGATGAAAAAACGAGGCGAGCTCGTTCCAAGAAGACTAATCTCCGGAAAATACGACCATAATCGATGGGAGGAGGGGATAAAACGAATCAGAGCATTACCCCCATCCCTGTCCTTCTGTTTCTCGCACGAGAGAGAAAGAGAGAGAGAAGAGGAGAGCATCTCTCCTCGAGGAAATCCGTCTTGGCGCGGAGTAAACGAAAGAGAACGAGAACATTCTTTGCGTCTCATGACTCGATCGAGGCAAAGGGAAGAAACATCGGACCGGTTAAGCCTCGGAAAATTGAGTGCACGCCTCGAAAGAGTCGCATCGCACCCTCGTTCCCTTCGCTTCTCTTTTTCAACCGATCCTTTCGAGTTTCCAACGCGAAGAATTTTCGAGAAGTTTCATTATTGGCTGCGGTGGAATCTCTGCATCATCCGCGGATTAGAAATGGACCACGATGAGTTCAAGCGCAGACGATTAAGAAATTATTTGGTACTAATTGATTAGAAAATTAATCTTGATTTCTTGTTTTGTTCTATCCCCAATAGAATGATTTTTAATTTTGAAATGATAATTATTGGAATTACAATGCTATTATTTATTATTTTTTTAGCCAGAATGAAATCTTTAAGGATATTTAAAAACAAAAAATAGATTCGTGGGTTGATAAATAATAACATTAGGTTAACAATTTACAAAATTTTAATATATAGAAAGATCTTTAATATGAATCGTTTTGAAAATTTTTAAATTTAACATTGTCAAATTTATATAACATTTCTTTGGTTTCTATCTCCAAATTTTTCACCAAAGATTACGCCTTTAATCGCATCTCTAAAGAAATGTAAGAAAATATTCCCGCAGCTTTGGATAAACAGTGGGATAAAGCATGCGGGGACGTTGATGCATCTCGACGCCAGATTTTAAATTGATGCATGCTAATGTATTCACCGCGAGAGCCGCGCTAATTATTCGCCATCCAACGCGTTCGTGCTGACGCACAGAGGCGTCGACATCAACGAGGATGACGGGGAGAAGAAAAAAAATTAAGTTTCGACGTTACATTTTTTTCCTCTCTCCTCTTTTCGTAATACTTTTCCACCCACATCCCAAAGAATTTGAGAAATCTAAGAGGGTAAAGAGCGGAGAAAGATCATTGAATATCTGCTACGATGATTAAGGGAGAAATATTCGATATCCTCATACGACCGCCGTTATGGCAATTTCGAGGATCCTTTATCGAGACGGCTCGATACTGATGATGTAAGTTCACTTTGCACGCGAGCTGCAATCATGTATCTTCATTAACCACGCATCTAAATTAGTAGGGTAAATGAAATTGCGAATGCCGACATACGACGCATCTCTACCTAGTAGTAACGTTCATCGTGTTGAGAAATTTTATATACGTAAGTAGGTCTATTTTTATTAATTTTGGTATACAGATTTATCTATAATTCGAAAGATAATTTATCTGAGTTAATAAAATAAGAGAAGAATACAGTTTCTTTAGATTTTATATTTTTTATTATCGTAAGATTGCTTTGATTTATTAATCTCAACAGAAGCAAAGACTATTTCTCTTTCTCGACTTTTTCCTTATCTTTGAATACGAATCACAAACTATTTTCTAATTTTACATTTAATCTTAATCAAAGTCACAAATCTTCACGTGGAAAGATATATATATATATTCATAAATCAGTTTTGTTACAGGCACACCGTCGATTATCGACGTCCAAATCCACGTTCAATAACTCCGATTCTGGAATGACTCAAACTTCGCCAATTGCTCCCCTATCTCCCCTCTCCCTCCTCCTCTTCCTCCCCAGGTTACTTCCCCATTAATTGTCTCTGCCGTTTGCTGGCTGGTCGATTCCAGCCAACGAGATCCATCACTGCGAATCGTTTGATCTTTACCCGATCAATCTTCCCCAGGATCTTCCACAAAACGCGGTACCCGTCTGTACAAACATCCATTACAGCTGTTTCACCGTGATCCCGGGGTAAAAGATCCTCCCTCGAAAGGACTGGAGGTGCACTCGTTAGACGAGAAATTCCTCTGTACACAAGATCGAGAGGCGCACGAATAACTTTCTCCTCCACCTGCAAAGCCACTCTCAGAGAGGCGTTACGGGGCTGAATCTTGCCCCGAGAATCGAAACTTACGATGCGAAACCAGACGTGTGTCACGATGATCGACATCAGTCTCTCTTCGAGCTCTTTCGATGAAATTAATGGTAGCCTTTCATCCTTTTTTTTGATCTATTGAAACGTTTGAGAATCCTCGAGTGTGCTATTTTTTTTTATCGATTTTAAAGATCTTATCCTAGGGTGGTTGAAAAATTCTCATCTAATCATTTTAAAATGTTTTAGATTAGATGATAAGAGGGAAGTCAAAATATCGTGTAAATCTTTGATAACTATTTGTTTTTATTTTTTATTTTTTATTCTTTTTACTGCAATAATAACAGATATGCTTTGTGAATTAACAGATTTTATCCAGATCCACGTGAAAAAGAATATACCTGAATTTTGACAAAACACATGACATATCAGAGTTCCACGGACGAAAAAAGAACGGGTTCGAATTTTGACGCGAAAACGACGTATCAAGCTTTTCCATCTGACTATGGAATTCAAAATTCGATTGGAAATTAACGCGTTATAATATTTCCATTTTAACTTTGAGCTTCGATTCTTAAACAAAATTTCTGAAGAAAGCACAGCGTATATATATTATATACAAATATTCTTAGTCTTAACAATAAAAGTAGTGATGAGAGCAATTGAAAGAGAAGGAAATTCACAATGGATCCCGAGCAATTCGATCTTCGACGAGAGATTCGATTTCAGACAATTGGATAGCGGAAGGATAGGGGCATCGCGTAACTCAGCACAAGATCGTTTAACCTTTTTAGAAAGTTAATGGCACGCGAAAAAAAGGAATCCTCAGGTATTAAGACTGTCATGCGATCGGCCCACTTTCGATCTCGACCGTTCTCTAGGAGAAATCGGTTTCGAGTGCATAGAAACCGCTAGATCAGAATGGACGCGGAAGCTCATGGTTGTCTAAAGTTAGATTACTTTCGCGCAGCGTGTGATTAAAAATCATAGCAACGATCGACAAGGCAGATACTTTTCTTCTTTGGAATATTTATCGAAATCATGGTGGAATCCTTAATAATCCTTTAACTTTTTATCCCGGAAATCGAGGAAATTGTTATTCTTATTAATCTTTAATTAACCAGTCGTTTCTTTGTATTTCTATAACAAAAATGGATTATTATAGTGTTTTTAGGTTTTTAGTGTTTTTTTTAATGGATAAATTATAGTGTTTCGTGAAATAATATTTTGAAAAAAAATTATATGATATATAACGATTTATATAGATACATAATTTAATTTAAGTCTTGCTTTATAGAATATAGTAATTTAATTATTTCGTATCTTTTTTCTACTTTTTAAAAAATTAATTGATCGATCTTGCAACTGGATAAAATCATGATAACGAGATCCGTATATCTTATACGTATTTCATTACATCTCTGGGGAATTCATCAGTAGAAGATCTCCTTCGATTTTAACGATCAAATGGAGAGAAGTGCAACCGTGGTAATTGAACCAGCTCACTGGTTACTACTAGCTTCCTGTTACCGTAACCACCGCTTATTTGAAACTCTATATAAATTTACAACCAATCCTCTTATAAAATTGAAAATAATTACAGAACACAAAATTGCAAAAATTGCAAAGACATTTATACATATTACATTGGTATCAATTCCAACAAAAAAGAAAAAAAAATAATAGAATATAAATATAGAATCGACGAAATTATAAATAAACAATTTTAAAATTTATTTAACAATTTTAACATCTCGTCATCCGTTCGCAATAAATATTAATTAAAGAATTATAATAAATTTAATAATAAAATTTAATTAATCGTATAACACATAGAATGTTTCAATCACGCTACGCTTTGTTGACATTTCTCCGATTTAATATCTAATCCTCTTAACGCGATTTCCAATACAATACAGACAGTCGATTATTTGTTTACTTTCTTTTCCCGCTCGACACGCGACGAGGCAAACGACGAACGTGTTTATATACAGAAGCTCGTAAATTTTCATAACATAAGGAATAAAGACGGTTTCAGTAAGCAGGTAGCTACGAACGGAGACGGTCGCTCCCCACTTTCGCTTTGAAGCGTAATCGCGTCACTTAAACGTGTTTCAGACTTTTTAAATAATTATCCCATGGATCCTCGTCGCGTCCGGACTTCTTTCCATCTCTTCTTTCTCTCTCTCTCCCTCTCCCTCCCTCTCCCTCCCTTTTCCTCTCTCACGACTTGGATACGTTAATTTAACTTCTAATTTTCTAACTTTGTTTTTTCTTTTTTTACCCTCTAATTTAGCCGTCGTTTCACGTCCTCGTTCTCCCGACTTGGTTGAAAAATTTTCATCTTTCCCATTCCGCTTGGTTACACGTGTACGAAAGTGTGAGCGAAGCTTTCCGGAAACGGACGAGAAATGGACACCGAGTGACTTCCGAGTTTCCAAGCGGGGTGAAAAGAAAAACAAGGGGAGGAGAGTTTAAAGAGGTAAGAGGGGAAGGGTGGCGCGCGATTGTTTCGTCGTTAGCTTGTTATCCACACACGATACGGGGAAATTTGCGGCAGGGAAACAGATGTTTCTTGGAATATGTGCAATTGTTAAGTAATATTCGTGTGCGTGCGAAAAAAAGGGATTAAACTTTTTAGTTTCTCGTTTAGTTTAGTTTATTACTTTATTCCTCTTTTGCGTATCGTTTTGAAATTATATCGATAGAATGATAGTAGTATTGCTAGCAGATAATATGACAGGATTGTTAAAAATTATTAATTCGATCTTTAATGTCGAGTAAAGATTTTTATTATAATATACTTACGTATTCAAAATTCGTTTAAAATGATCACGAAACAGTACAATTTATTATATGAATCCGCATGTCAAGTTTCGAAATCATTTAAAGTTTATATAAATATCGTATAATTATCACGTCATTTTGCAAATTGTTTATTATTTATATATCATCATCATCTTATTTAACACTATCAATCTCCCTCTGATTGATCAAAATTTATTTTTTGATTAGAAATTTGGCAAAATTTGTGTTCACAAAATTTATTTCCTAAGTATAAAAAGAAATAATTTTGTGCTTTTTTTTAAATTTACGTGGATATTAATCACTGAAATCGAAAAAAGAAAGAAAAGGGGGAAAATAAGTTTAAAGAAAAAACATAATAAGTTAAAGAAGAAAGAAAACGAATTCAATTTCGTTATCGTCCCTCTATTATCCATCCCTCTGTGCTCACGATTCGAATCACGATTCCTAGTTCCTCACACTCCAATCAGAAACGTTCTCGCGTTGAAATCGCGATTGCCTGACGTATTTTCAATCAGGCGCGTAACGATGGCCGGAAAATCATCGGGATCGAAGATACAGGGGGACCTATTCGAGGCTGAATCTCGTTAGTCCCGTGATTTTCCTCGGCATTCGGCGGAGATTCGCGGCACGAACGATTACCGAGGTACCAATCAGTTCCTCTTATCCTATCTCTTCCCCTCTCTCTCTCTCTCCCCCCTCCTCTCTCTTTCACTCTGCACAAACTGCATTAACGAGAACTCATCCTCGAAATGGGATCAGCTCCTTTACGGGTGCACGCGTTACGCGTCGAGGAATGTCACTCGAACGCCTTTTCAACAACTTCCTATTCGAATCCGTGATGAAAATATACGGGAATATACGGGAAGAAAATTTAAACTCCTCTTTCCTCCCCTCAGAGCTTTCCTCCTTTCATCTCGAAGAGACTTTTAAGCCCGTTCAATGTTTATTCCTCCCCTTTTACAAGGGTCAAAGGTGTCTTCTTTCGTTCTCCGCTCCGCTGAAATTTTTACCGCCGTTTACCCGATACCAGCGTTAAAGATCGGCAAGTAGCTTTATTATAAGCGAGGATTCCTTGGACGCGGTTCAAAAGATTTCGAACGACAGCGAGGGGGGACGGGGGGATGATCGGTTGCTTCGAAGTTTCGCAAATACCAGCATACGCTTTGAGGGCGTCCCGTTTCGTCAAAGGGGATCTATTCGTTGGATCGATGATTCCTTTCCATGAATGGACGAGGGATAAACTCTTTAATTTTCAAGTATTTTCATTATTAGTGTTGAGAAAAATGTACGAATCCAGGAAATGAATTTAAAAGGAAAAGGAGAATAATAGAAAACATCCACGTGAATTTTAATAACGAAGATACGATACGAAAGATTGATGAAGTTGATATGGAAGAGATGTAAAGAATCGTGAGCTTTTTCCTGTTTAGTCGTGTGAACGTTTACGTGTTTTCTTTTTGGATATAAGAACGACAAGAGTATTGGCCATACGAGAGTTGGCATGCAACTAAAACGAAACATGGAAAATTGGCTGGGCAATGTATGGAAGTTTTATAGTTGCGACGATAACCTGGCTTGGCTCCGCGAATTTCCCCAAGTGTCGTTAAATTATTTCATCGTTTAGTCCACGCACGTTCTCAGACGTTTCTTTCCTTTTTCTTTCTCTTCTTGCAGACAAATATAATGTGTATCAATTGGGAAAGAAATGGAATTAAATTTTTCCACCATTTTTACGCGTTATTTTTCTCAAGAGTTTTTCTTCTCTATTTTTAATAGGGAAAAAAAGAAATGTGGAATATATATAATAGTTTATTCTTTAATTTGATTGCATTTAACGTTGAAATCATTTATCAAAGTCGTAATATGAAGAGGAATGCAGGATGAGAAAGGAGTACAAGATAGAGAAATAATTAAATAATTGGTAAAATTAATGTTGCATGGCTGACAAGCTATATTTCTTCACGAGACATTAATTACTTCGATACTTGTTGCTTATCTACTTTACTTGAAGTTATCAGTGATCAAGATTATCAAGATTAATAACTGGAAAATATATATTTATTTTCATTAAAACTTTCGTTAAAATATTCAAGATAAACAAACTTCATATATATTTTCTTTTAATTTAATTTTTATTCGCAATTTGCTTAAAAGTTGACACACTTTCCCATAATTACTATTAGATTCCACGAGAGGATTTCATCGAAATAATTATTTTTACCACGCAACTTTAAAGCAAATTAAATTATATTTTAATCACTTTCAAAATTCTTTTTTCTCATCATTTCATTTCGATCTCTTCTACTTCCAATATTTTTTTTAAACAAAAATAAAATAAATTAAATAACGATTATTAGAATTCCATCCGATCGTCAATCCCTTCCCATCCCCAGAATTAAACATCCTCTTCCTTCGATCCAGCGTTCTGGCTAAATCCTCTTATCAAAATTCTATAAATTTGTACGCGATAAAAAGCAAAAAGGGAATGAGCGTCAAATCGACCTCAGAAATTTATATCCTTTCCATGCCACTGGATCACCTTTTCCAATAACGCGTGCCATTTGTGTTCCGTGAAGGAAGTGGAAGAAAAAAAACCGCGTAATTTTTCCCCTCCAGAGAATTATCCAGGAGATTCCTGAAAGTCAGCATACAGCGGCTAAGGGGGATTAAGGACTGTTGGTCAGAGGAGAGGAACGTGGCATGCACAAGATCCCAGTTTATGACGTAATTCCACATTGCTGAGGTCATCATAGCCTCGTATCCTTAATCCGGCGAATCTTGCCGGAATTCTCCAAGGAGACTTATATATACCAAGGAGGGTAGTTGGAAAATTTCATAACGAGAATCGGTGAAACGATAGTAACAATACTACTAGAATTGTACTCGAAGTTGCCTTCTCGTGTCGATTCTCGAACAGATGTCGCGCGAATTTTTCGAGCTATTATTTGAAAAAAAAAGAAAAAAAAAAGAAGAAGAAGGATCGTTGGAAAGAGAAACTTTGGTCGAATCTTTTTTTAGAAGAGCTCTCGGGAAAAAGGTTTCGTGAGGGATCGAAATGGGTCAAGGATCACGTTCCTTTCGAAGTAAGGAATTTAGAGTTGAATCGAACTGGGATAAGTGAAGTTGGACGAATTTCGTTCTTGAGAGAGAGAAATCGTTAATCGAGGCATTTCAGAGTTAAATATATAATCAATTGTTTGAATTCAAATTAATTAATTCGAGTTTCTTCTAAATTTTCAACAACAATTAAAGAAATTGATAATTTGAAGAATTCAATATAATTCAAATCTAAAATCTACAAGAGAGAGAGGAAAAGAGAGAGAGAAAGAGATTTATCACGATTTAAAAATCTATTTAATAATTACCATCTGATAAACAGACGGACCATCAATATGGAAATGAGCTTTCTCAGCTGCGGTCGCCAACGAAGGCCACGTTTTAACACGACAATGGCGTGTTCTTCTCTTCACATTCCACAGAGTCTTTTCTGGAGGAGAGAAGGTCGCGAAACAAGGTCTTGTCGTCGTTTGTCTCGCGAGTGACAGTCATTGTCCTTACTCATCCCTTAATGGACTCCTTATTTCACTCGAGATAATCGCGGGGTCTCGCGGGGTCTGGCAAGACCGACGAAATTTTGATGACGCGAGATTTTGGACGTTTCTCCAGGATTATTTCAGAAAGAGAGGGTCGGTGATTAATGGCCGGCTCTAATTGAAATTTCGTGTTGCACCGTCTGGTAAGAGTCGCGAATAAAAAAGGGGAGGGCACGGGGATGGCATCGTCCGACAGATATCTCTTTCGTTTTCTCTAAAAATCTTGCTAATTTATTTTAAAAATTCTTGATCATTCGAAAAATTATTTTCCCTTTCTGTGTTCGAACGAAGTAGATAATAGATCGTAATATAGTAATCGATGCCGAAGATTAAAAAAATTAATATACTAATCTCTTTCAGTCTCGAATTTTTATCAAGCGTGTGATAGAATTCTCTTCTTTCCATGCAACTGATTCTGATAGATTCATAAAAATTTTTCTGTTAAATATGCGGCTAAGTTTTATCCACGATCTGAATCACGGCAACATCACGCCAAGACTTTATTTTCGAGCCTCTTGGAAGAAAATAACGAATCCATCCCACGACCCATTTTCCTCCACCGATCCCTCCGCTTTTCCTTTTTCCATCCACTTTTTCTCCTCGTCCCGTCTCCCGACACTCTATTCTCCTGACACTCGACCGAGAGCGTGGCAAAGAAGATTCAAGCGAATCTCGACGGTGTTGCTGCCTGTTCTCACCTTGGAATACTTTCTGTCGTTGAAGAAAACGAAGGAGGGGAGGGGGTAAGGAGGAAACAAGAGGGAAGAGACGAGCCTTTTGTCCGCGAGGCAACAAAAATGGGGAAACAAAGAGTATAGAGAGATGAGATTTGTTTTCGAAATAATTAATTTCGATCTTTGTTCCGTTTCTGGTTTCACCAACGAGCCAGATTTGTAAGGATCTTGGAAATATTCGAGACAGCTGATTATATTCGTCTGGCCGAATACTGGCCCGTTCCACTGCCTCGTGACAATCTCTTTGGTAACTCTTTCTTCCAGCATAGTCCTTGAAACACGAAGATTGAAAAGGAGAAACTTGATAAGTCACATATTTTATTTTTTCTTTTTCAATTTTACAAGAGAACAATTTTAAAATTGAACTTATTTCTCTGAACACTTATACATGTTGAAAATCTGCTTGTCGTTTTTTCTTTTCAACGCATTAAGGCTCTAATTCTAATTTGAGTGGCAAAGAGAAAGGGAAATTGAAAAGATCAATGAATAATAAGAAAATACAAATATTAAAATATTAAAATATATATCCTGCTACATAATTAACGAGTTAAAAAATTAACTCTTAATCAAATTCAAAGTAAAAACGATTTTTAAATAGAGAGTCTACGATTATAAAAATTTTTACAATCATCAATTTTTAATCATCAATATACATCCCTATTCTCTTAATCGAAAAAACAAAATGTGGAAAACATCAACAATCGTACACGGATAATTAATAATTAAATTTTTCAAAATATTCAAGTAACGAGCGAATAACTATGACAAAACTATTTTAATCATTCTGAATAAAAAGTCTCTACTATCCCAAAAATTACGATACATGTCATCAAACTGAAAGACTTGGAAAACGAGTGGAATGCACGATTCGCACAACAAGAGCACGTGCACTCGTGCTGTCGAGTCTCTCTTTCTCTCTCTCTGCGGTGGGTAGCAGTAGCTCCATACCTCAGGAATGCATCGGTGAATGTTAAAAATGGAGTGGAAAGTATGGAAAGTATCCGAGCGATTCGCCCCAGGACCGGAAGTTTCGCATAGTTGTTCGCGCGGGAAAGTCACGTAGTCGGGAGAGGGGGGCGTTTGTTTCGCGGCAAGTACGAAATCGTGACGGGTCGGTGAACCGCTATTATAAATCAGTTTCAACTTGCAACGATGCCGGACATGGAATATGTTATTCGACACGTACGCTCGACCCACGTACGTACGACTGCCAACTTCCAAACGGGCCTTGAAGCGGGCGCGATTCGCACGATCGCGTGTTATCTAAATGGGGTTGTTGCGCGAACTTCCGATGCACGCTTAAGATAATGAAGATCCCATCGGATGATAATGCATTTGGAACGAGTACGTTTCAATGTAAATTTTGATTTACTTCAGAATTATAATTTGACGAAAATTTGTTCGTTATATGTAAGAATATTTAATATTTGTAAAAGTGAAAGATTCATCAAGAAAATATGAAGTATAATATATATAAGGAATTTTCATTTCCTATTCAATTTTTTAATGTAATAATGTGGGGAAAGAAAGGAAAAATTAAAAAAGATTCTCTTCCAATAAATTTAAAAAGTTCAGTGATCCTCGTACGATAATTTTTATAACACAATGATAGTAATATAATGATTAATCATGAATGATTGTTATTTGAAAATTAACGGTAGATTCGACATAATGTACGTGAACATGATCTGTTTGAATTCAACGATGAGGATTAGTATTAGCGCTGTTTATCGTTCGGACTAATGAGGATGCGGTTAGAGATTAGTCTGGTCAGTTTATTATGATTAGTGGAGTTATCGAATTTTGTATTACTAGTTACTAGTTTAGGATCGTGAATAAACGAGCGAATAAATTGTACGGACGATAAAGATGATTATATCTATTTTGCAAAAATCAAGATGATAATTTCGAGCGAAACGTCCTCTGTAAAATTCGATTGAAAAATTGTATCTCACAGTTTCGAAGATCATTTTTTTTTAACGAAGAACAAACGATTAAAGATCTCGTTCTGATTCTGAATCAACGTTTCAATGTCGAACAAAAAGAGACACGCATCACTGACCTAGAAAATACGTTCCATTTCCTTCATCAACACAAAATTCATCTTACACTTTGTGTCGTCGTAATGATAATAAATCTACACGTTCTTCAAGAAAGCATAAATTCCAAGTCCTTAATTTACACAGAATCTTCCCTTCGCGAAAATTACAGCAATTCCAAGTGTTACACTTTAAAAACAAATATTTCTGGAGAGAGAGAGAGAGAGAGAGAGAGAGAGAGTATATTTCTATTCGAAATGAACAAAGAAACGTGCTAAATTATTTAAAATTATATATAATAAAAATTGTGCAAAAAAGAAAAAAGAAAGGATTTGCATGAAGCGAAGCATGGAAGATCGTATTGTGTATCGAAATTCGCATCGAATATCGAGTAGTTTTGCTCGAATCTTGAAGCTGTCGGAAAAAAAAGAGAAGACGGTATGAAAAGAAGGCAAGGAATCGAGAACGAGTCAATTGGAAATGTTACATTGAGATAAAACTCCTATAAAATGCGTGAAATATTCTTGTCTATAAATGGTGTTTGATTTCGCCATCATTCATAATTAGAAAACGAGGAATTGAATTAAAAATTATACATTTAGCAGAGGAGAAGATGATATTAAAATCTTCTGTTGATAAATATTTCTTGTATTAAGAAAAGTTAAGAGGCTTCGTGTTGGAAATGTTTGATGAAAGGTACCTATCTAATATATGTGTATTTTCAAATACAAAATGCTTTCAAAGCTATATACGTTTCACATTTGCAAATCGTGCAAAAAAGAGGATTATTCGATTTACGAATAATAGAAAATGTTACTAAAAAATTATTTTTTCAAAATTTAAAACAGCATTTTTTATAAGAATTCTTTTGATTATTTTTTCCTTTTTTTCCTTCCTTTTTATTATATAGTATTATTTCTTCAAATCAGATTCATTTCTTCTTCTGTTATTCGTATACAATATTAACTCTTGAAAGATCGATTCAATATAAAGATGGTCTCGAAAAAGAAGTTGGGGCAAAAATTAAGTTCCAAATTAATAAACTTCGCGAACTTCCAATATCAACGTCGAATCGAGCCCAACTCGCCAAAGTTCGAGGCCAAATTAGCCTACATTTTCCAAAGTTCAGGGAGAGGGGAGGGAGAATTGTCGCATTACATCATTCGTAAGCAGTTTGCTTACAAATATTGCATTCGCGGAATGGCGGAAGTCGCGGCATCGAGCCAAATCTCGGACGAAGAAAGCGACACGATAAATAATTTATCGATCGACGACCCCCCTCGCGTTAAATAATTTATCCGGCAAAAAATCACTTCTCTCTGGCTATTTCCTCTCGCGAAATTTCAAATATTTCGGCCACTGCACTTACGACTTTCCAACGGGATTTATATCCGATGTCTGGCGCGTGATTCATTAATCCACTTCTCGACATCGATCGCGGAATTTACTTGGCCCGGACGATTTAACACCGGCAATAAAGTATAACGTGAAAATCCTTTTTTTTTTTTCTTTACGAGTGCAAATCATCCTTAAACATTTTGCTGTAAATCTGCGCGATACTAATTTATTAAAGTTTAAGAGAAATGACTCGGGGAGATTAAAAAAAAAAAGAAAAAAGGAATGATATTTATATTAATGTATGGGATAATAAATATTGCAATTTTTTTCATAATTTCATGATATTGATAGAATAACTTCTGATAGAATTGCAATTATGTTTAATTAAATAAAATTATACGAAATACGTGAATTTCGATAAAATTATACGAAATATTTAATTAAATAATTCGCGTAAATTCAGAAATTCATATTAAAATATAAAATTATCCTTCAATATTCTGTATACTATCGTGAATTTGTATTTTTGCGATCGTTTAACGTGTTAAGAGAAATTTTTTTTCGTTTCCAATTGGTTGAGAAAGAAATGATGAAAGATTCGATCGATTCAAAGGGATACGTTTTATCGCCATAAACGATTCAATCGTTGTCAAGATTATACAATTATTACACAATCTGATAGCTATTGATAGAATTAAAGGAATAATTCACGTTACATAAATTCTCGTATTAAAGTTGATCGAATTTTCGAAACTCGGTCGAAGCAATAAATCGAAAGTGATGAACGAATTCTGTCCCCAAATAGCTAGTGTGAAAATTCTCGTATTCATCGATGCGATCGTTTGCTCGCGATTATTTAGTTATCACGGTGGGATGTGGAGATTCGTTTTTTCATTGTCAAATATACGAGGGTTTGAAAAGCGAGCGGAGAGAGCGGAAGCCATTGACGCGTGTTACGCCAGGAGAATTTATCGCTAATTAATTTCAATCCGATCAGAATTTCGCGAAACGCTGCTTGTAAAACGAGTTCAAAAGTAACGAGAAAGAAAGGAAAAAGGAAAGAGAGAGAGAGAGAGCACGAAAAATAAAAGAAGAGACGAAACGTGTCTCGATGTTTAAACTCTAAAACCTACAAAAGTGATTATCGATATCTTTACTATTTATTCGATGATTGTATCGAAGAAATGAATATACGATATGCACTGGATATTATTATATTTCTGTTTATACATTGATGTCTCATTTATTTTTCGCGCATGAAATCGCGATTTGTCGAAAAATTATGCGCTCAGTTTGGAAGCAAGCGTGGAATATTTAACGTTGGTTCAACGACTCTGTTTGTTCGAGTCCATTCGCCCGGTTGAAGAGGTGTGCACGAAATAAATGAGAGACGAAGCCGAGAGCAATCTAAAGAAAAGAAAGGGAAGAAAAAAATGAATGGAAAAGAAAAGGGAAAAACATGGGCCATGTATTTAGGTGCACGCATTTCATGTTTTTGAAAGAACAGCATGATAAACGGAGATAAATTAAGAAAGATGTTAATTTAATAGAAATTGATTATACAGAACATATGATCGTGTGTTACTAATAAATAGAGACGAATTTATATTGCGATATTTACTCATCAAGCATGCATTGTGATATTCAGAATATGAAGAAATAAAAGGTAAAAGCGTATATTGATTGGAAACAAATATTGAATTTCATAATTGTATTATTCAATTCGAGTGACCATTATTATTAGTTTTTTCATTACTGAAACAATTTAAATATAATTATTTATCAAAAAATATTCGGTATTTTAATTTTGTTTTCTCTTATTCAATAAAATCTTCAATTTTTGCAATAACACGTTTCGTATAACTGATTTTTTAAGTACATAGGATGGATTTAAATTTTTTTAAAATTTCTCATAGAGTAATATACAATCTACTTCAGAAGACAGAAAATTGAACAAGCGAAAGGTTTATCGATTATTGGTTAAATAAGTTTTATTAAAATCATCGATAGAAAAACGAAGTACTAACTGTTATTGAATCACAGATTTTTTAATTGCCAATTATTAGAATTATACTTTTACAGTCTTTTTTTTTTTTTTTTTTATATACACTATCTATCCATCACTCGACATCATTTGTTGATGTTACACGAGAAAATCGTGGGTGTTTCACGAAAATAATTCTACAAATATAAATTTTTATTGAAATTAAATTTTTTTGAATATTAGTAACTATGTATCTGAAAAATTCCATGATGATATATTATTTTTGTTTTAACATCTATTTTTCTTTTTTTTTTTTTCTTTATTTAAAGTGTTTCTTTAATCCTTTTTTTTAGAGTATTTTCAATTTATCTTTTCCCTTTTTTTTAATTGCTTTTTTAGTTCCTTTCGTTTTTCTATTATTATTTTTAAATTCATTTCCCTCTTATTTTCTTGTATTTCTTTTTTTATTTTCCTCTAAAAAAGCCTCATTTTCTTTAAAATCATTTTTCATTTTCTTTAGTAATTTTTGATTTTACTATGAACTTTAATTTAATTTCTTTTAATTTAATTTTAATTAAATTAAAAACATTACTCGTTAAAGAAAAATTTCAATTTTTGAAATTTTAAGAATTTGAAAAATTCTAAGATGAAGAATGGAGAAATATGCGGAAAACTAAAGAATAAAAACATTAAATAAAAACCATTTCAAGAAAAATTTTTTTTTGAAAGATCTACCGAGAATCGAACCTGGAACACGAAGATTTAAAATACTCGTGTTGTAGCATTAAGCCACGGAGAACTTATATATATTTATTCTTCCTTTTGGTACATATGTTCCTTTTTAATTTACTTCAGTTACTTTTTCAAGTATCAATTTATTCATCAAAAATTATATTAAATATTCTAAATAAAATATCTTTATTATCTTCAATATTCAAATTTTTGTATTAAATATTTAAACAATCTTTAAATAAAATCTCTTATCTATAAAACCAAGTACAATAGAATATCCTACATATAATTCTTCTGAAAACGAATGATTTAAACTTATCAAACAAGTTCTAGTTGCTTAACAGCTAATCTAACAGCTCATATTTCAACGAAATATAGCTTATTTCTACAGAAATTTCGGCATTTACCGCATTCGAATGCAAAAGGCAGCAACATTAAAATCTGCCATAATAAACCACGATCTTTCTCTCGAAAATAACTTTCATTTCTTGGGACTGGGATCCAGGATCTCAATAGCGTGTCGTAAACCACGCGAACGGTACTAAAAGCGCCGTTTCTCGTCATTATTCTCTCGTCGTGCAACAAAGTGCATCTCGTTCTTCGACACAATTTCAACGAGCGATATTTTTCTTTTCTTTTTTTTTTTATCGCCTGTTCCAGCTCCTTGTAAATGAAACACGGATAAAGAAGGGAAGAATTATTCTATCTCTCTATTTCTACGCCTCGCGCTTTTCACCCAAGAGGATATCTCAGCGTTACGAAACGGCGCAACAAGAATCCTCTCGTTAAGTTGACCCATTCAAGAGGCTTTAAACATCATTACAGAGTTCTTCTGCATCGCCCGGCCACAAAAATAAAGAGAGAACAAAAGGGAAGGTCTCCCGGTGGTGGAAAAGTTTCGACCAATGGAAAAACTTTCCCTCAACTTTCCTCCAAGTTGACAATCACTAGTAATCCGATCCGTTTCGTGTTCCAGAGGTTGAACATTGTTCCGGTATGATACCGTGTCGAATAACTCTTCCTTGAAAATGCCTCGAGATAGATAGAAAACTTAGAATGCATAGTGCATCAATGTCGTACGTTTTTATCGTGTACGATACTCTAGTGAGAGAAACTCGTGTTTTCGTTTCCTTGTTTAGAGAAAACTAGCTGAGAGATTTATAACGAAAAAAATTGTTAATAATTTTTAAGAAGGGTGAGAAAAAATAATTAATAGAATCTTCAATTTTGTTTTCAATAAACTTGAATTTTTCTTCAAAAGAAATTTCATTGTAATTGTACTTATAAATCGTTTCGTAATTGTTACAGGTATTACCATGGAAGATTTATATTTAATCAAATTGTGATATAATGGATAAAATGATTGAAATTTAACAAGAATCGTTACAAGGATTTCTATTATTCAATACAATATAATGGAATGAATTATACTTAAACATTGCAGTTCTTTGGAAATTAAAGGATAAAAGGTATAATTAAGAAAGAAAGCAGACAACAATTTTAATTTCAATTGTTATCTCGGGATCGGACCAAGATTTTTAACACCTGATCGATATTTCCGGTTTACTCATCATGATTATCGGATCTGGATATAAAACTTCTGATAGAGATGCGGTATTAATAATTCCCCAAAGAATTCTGAACAATAATTCCATTTTTAACGCTCGTATTAATCGACCCTCGCCTTATGCATAAAGATTGTGTTGTAGAAGGCGGTTGTTGGCCTCGTAACTATGCAAAATAATGCGGAATTTTTAATTTTCCCTTGAAATTGCGGCCGCCTGACGAGCGCTCGCTATTTTTCGAACCGAGATAACGAAGGAACAAAGTAGGAAAAACTTCGATCCCACGTTTCACGTTCCCATCGATTTTTCGCAATTCAACGTGCCATCTCGTTTGCATATTAAATTTTTCAATAATTCCCACGGGAAACTGGCCTAACTATCTATTGGTCGAGCAGTTAACGAATCTACGATAATTCTATCATAGCAGGGACTTCGTTGGAATAATCGTTGAAAATTTCTATAAAAATGCGGATGAGACTAATGCAAATGTTGATTGCTGTACTGTATAAAGGGACTATAAAGGGAAACGATATCTGGTGAAGAATCCTTTAAAAGTTGAAGTAAAATTCTGCGACTCACGAACACTTTCTTTAATTAATAAAGTGTTAATTAAAATATCAAATCTTTATATTTTTATTCAGATATATCTCAAAAATTCCATCGAAAACTTAATATTTAATTTCGATTTCGATTTAAATTTAGATCAATTGATGTAAAAGTTTGAAATTTAAAATTGATCAAGTTAGACATCGATAAATTTACAAAATGGGGATCAATCAAGTGAAAAGAAAAAAGAAAAAAAAAGACAAACAAATGTAATTACATAATTGAAACAATCGCAGTAGCAACAAGTTGAAACATTTTGCGTGGAAAGTGACATAAAAATATGCGACGAACGTTCAATACGGCATATTAATGGACGAAGGAAATAAAGAAAGACTCTGGGTGGGGAAAGGCTATTTATAAGACTGTCAAGAGAAACAAGAGAAAATGGGGATTATTCACGAAGACAATTTCATTGACTAGACGGATCTGCCTTCACCAAGGGTCAATAAAACCTGACTCAGCTCAACGAATAAAAAGACTTGTGGCTATAGAGCAGGTAAAAATAGAATTATTCCATTGCTTTATCGAAGATTCAGTGGAAAATAATACATTTTAATGACGATATCATTGACGACAGTCGAGATCTATCAACAGATCCTAAATAGAAAGAAAGATCGAGCAATTGAGTTTCAATGAAAATCCAACATCTATAATTTAGAAGACACAATTCAATTTAATTAACGGGATGAAGTGAATTTTTTTCTACTGGAAGAAATTCCAAAAAAATAAATTTTTGATCGTACATCTTGCGCGATAATTTGATTATTTGGAGAATAAAGTTATTTTTTAAAATTTTAGCGCAGCTAAATTATGAATTGATAAAAATTATGAATTGAAGTTACGTAATCATCCTCTTAATTATTAGTTAAAACTTGAAAAATAAAACAAATTTATAAGATAATAAGAAATTTATAGTAAAGATTTGCAAAGAACAAAAATTGTAATTTGCATTTAATTTCTTTCTAATATTTTAATTATATTCATATAAATATCTATCGAATAAGATAAAAGATACGCGCAACTAGCCATCAAACGTATTCAAATTTAAAATTGCATATCTGTAAATCTTAAAGACTAAATGGGTTTTAATCCAAGTAAACGACAACTCGCAATTGCGGTAAAATCTTGTGGCAACTTGAACATTGTTAAAAGTTGTCGAGTTTTATAGTTGCAATGGAGAAGCGAAAATCGTGGCACGCGAATCCAGTCATCTAATTGCCAAATGCACGCGAACTGCTTTAACTTTCGCAAACGTTACAACGATTCGCCGAAACTATTTCGCCGATTTTATTCCAATCTTAACTTTTGGCAATAATTAACGCGTATTAATTATTCAACAACAATTTTCGAATTTGACTTACAATGCTCACTCGACTTGTTCATTTAGTGAATACAAATTAATTATTAAACTAGTGAGAAAATTGTATTGGTTTTTTAAAATTTCGAATGATTTGTGTGACATTGTTTGTGACGAATTCATTTCACGAAGATAGAATTTTATTCGAAAGTAAAAAAAGGTTGAACACGAGGCAGAGCAATTTTAAATTTTCAATTTTTCATATTATATTTTTCATATTATACGGATTTAAAAAATTATTCTTCGAAAAAATAATTTCCTTTACTTTTAAAATAAATGTCACGTATTGTACATGTTAATAAATGATTCATTAAATTTGATTGATCCGATTTAATAAATTGTTAATGTGGAATTGAAAATATGAAGAAAAATTTGAAAGTTTGAAATTATAATTATAAAAGAAATCGTACATACAAGAATTCGAAGTGGATAATATAAAAATGTGGGATTGATTGGATAACCAGGAGTGGCGGTGAAATTATTCGCCCAGTTGCCTGGCGTCTGACCACAGCTCGGCCATTCCACTGCGGCCGGCTAAAACTCCCGACGCTATATTTATACAAGAAGTTTGAAAATACAGCTCGATTACAATGTAAATACTCATTGCAATAAAACAACAATGGATTCTCGGGCAAACCTCCCGACAGATATTCGGTTTAAATCCACGAATCCAGCAAAAATATTTATTCTTCTGAACGAATTCAGAACTTTTTCATATCAGACATTTCTTCCGGGATTTACAAACGTACAAAGATTCGACAAATTTAGTTATCCTACCGTAAAACATACTTTCATCTCTTGTGTTTTCTTTTTCTTTTTCTTTTCAATTATACGTTCATATCCAATTATATATGAAAAGAATATCGCGATAAATTAATTCCTATCCTACCCCCGCGATGTTAAATACGGATACTGGTTAAAATATCATCATTTTCTCTCTTCGAGTGAAAGAAAAAAAGAAATCATCGATTAATCATCGTGTTTCATGCCTAAAGAATTACAATCAATGTGTATTCCACGATGAATTAAACGTATACATCTACAAGAATACCACCTACATTTCTACAAGTATATAACATTATTATTGTAACTCCATCTCCAATGACAGTAAGTAATTATACAAACTTTGATACTTTAATACGATTTCAACGTGGACAGTATCTTTTCTGGGACAAAATTCATGGGAAAAAGCCACGCTTGTCATCCGAGCGGATTGGAAAGTTTATTCATCGCCCTTCCAAGTTATCTCCAACAACTTTTAATTGGACTGTACACACGACTTTGCGTAAAGTAGATTCGCAGCGATGCACGCACGGGGCAAAATGCATCGGAGTTTGTAATGGGGCGGAAGCTTAAGCGGGAGCTTAAGCGGTGGTTACGAACTATCTAATTTGTCGATATAACTCGATAATTTCGAGCCTGCTGCAATTTCCTTCCCCGTCGTTTACACTGCAAGACAACACGATCGTTGGAGGGGATCTTGGAGGAATTATTTGATCGAAATTGCAAATGATAAAGAAGAGAGAGAATAAGTCGAAAAGAGACAAAGATATGAATGCAACTTTAAAAACAATCTGTTAAGTGTACGTTGCATTAATAAATAAGAATTCACGCAAGTAAATATCTCTTGTTTCTTTTTATTAATATTATTATTATTATTATTCATATAGCAAGTGATTGGCAAGAAGCTGAAAGAATTATCCTGATTAATTTCTCTTCGATTCTCCCGATCTTTTCACTCGTCTCTCCTGTGCATCTACCCGAAACGCATTGAAATTGAAAACCCTGTTTCCAGGATCTCCATAGAACGAGCTCGAGGATAAATTATTGTACAAAACCGTTTCTTAATAGCTAAAATATATATATCTCTATATATATATACATAACACGATCTCGATGGATTCGTAGCTCGAGGGCAAGATAGCAAACGGAAGAGGAACACGTGCAAACATATGGTTCGAGGCTTGAATCTCGGATTACAGATTTTCCGCTCCGTGTTTACGCGTTGCGCGAACACAGGAAATGAAGTAGTCGTATATACCTAGGCCGAGGCCAAGATGGATCAAGATTTTGAAAGACAAGTGTAAGGAAATTTAATATCCGAAACGGGATATCCTTGTTATTAGTTGAAATTTTACTGTAAAGTTTGCTAATTGTGGCAAACAGCCATCGTACAAGTGTGCAATACTCGTCTCGAACGTGTATTTGCCACCTTGGTGGATTCGTGTTTAACCAAAGTTTAGATTAATTGGTAACAAGAAACGCGTGCAACTTGAGCGTGCAAAGATGGGAACGGAGGAAACGCGATTTAAAGGAAAAGAATATAACTGCGCGGATCCGCAACACGACATGAACGCTTCCATCGGTTATGGTTATTACCGAACAGCATTATTACTTCCAGGCTAACTAGGCTAGTCATTAAACCGAAGCAGTAGTGGCAGAACTGGAATTTCGATGCCATGGAACAACCTTGTGTATGCGCTCCTCCATCCGGTGGAACGAACATCTTAATATAACACATGTGAGATGTTATATCTAGAAATTCGAAGAGAGAGAGAGAGAGAGGAAGGGAGAGTGATTATTAGAGCCAAGAAAAGATCTATCTTACGCGAAATTTAGGATAAATTGTAAATTAAACAATTGAATCTGTATAGATACTATTCACAGAAGTATGTCGAAGTTTGCTCTGTGCAATCTTCGTGCATTAATATTTCATCCATGAACTTGTAACGAATAAATTTATGAAGCGTAATTTTTTTTACATAAAGAATAAATAATTTATACGTCACGACAAGTCTCAAAGTGCACGCGAAGTTCATAAAAATTTACATACATTACAGAATGTCTGAAAAATTTAAATCTCAAGGAGAAGATCAAAGGAAGATGTCCGCCTGCCAATTAACTTATTTCTTGAACATTGTGTAGCTGCGAAATATTGCTCAAATTCTGACGTAAAAGTTCGTGCATGAAATCCTCTTTAAATTTCCATTGTGTAAATTTTAATTAAATCCAATCTTCTTATAAAGTCGTACAAGATCGTTCGAACATCTTTTCTTGTACAATGAGAAGTGTCGTCGAGGATTAAGGAATCATTGCCAAAATAAATATAGAGAATATTTCCTTCTTCGACTATAAAAATCGTTCCTTAAATTTTTCGAAACATCCCTTGTATCGATTGTACCGTGCACAGATTCGAGAGGCGCTCGAAATATTTGTTAATTCCGGAACGCACGTTCGTCGGAACGTGGACATTTTTCGCGTGACGAATTGTCGGCAGGAATGTTGCAAACAAATGGAAACGAACAAAGAGGGATTGTTGGAGAGATCGAACAGGATCTCGGTTGACCATGATGGAGGCACGGCTTGGCGTTACTTCAGCCGAGGAATGCTCGCTATTAGTCATCGGTAAATAAGTAATTTGGCCGAAAAAACGTTCGATAACCTGAGTTGCAGCTGACCGCCATTCCTCTGCGTCGGTCACAGATCGAGCCAGTTTGTTCCCTTGTGGGCTTAATTCCATAAAAGATAAAAAAATCGTCAAAGTGCAGAAATGAAAGTATCTCGTGAACACGTTGAACGTGATATTTTTTTTTTTGAAAATAATGATTCTTACGAAGGGGAAGATTATTCATAATTTTTAAAAAATTCAAAAAAACACCTTTCCAATATAAATTTATAAAAGCAGGAAAGGAAAACGTTACAACGTGAGATTCGAAAAGACCGAAAATTTGCAACAATTTCTGCGAACTGCGCTACAAATACTCGCATAAAATTGGGAAGGTACAAAAACATAAACGATATTTAATAGGAACCACCAGAACGGTGTGCAAACGCTGCACAACCGGCTCTCTCTTTATAAACCGTATATACACATATATATAACGGGTATGCCTCATCGATACACATAACGTCGTGTATGCTCGTTGCACCGACCAACTGGACGTTGTACTCCATCCAATGAATATCCAATAGTGGAATAACTCACTCAATATTGCAGTTTACCGAGTGCCTTTACTACGGTCATTCTACGCCCGCTCTCAGAACACGTGTTCGAGCAGCTGCATTAGTTTCTAATGACCCGGGTTCCGGGTTCACCGAAGAGAGGACGAGCCAAATTCCTGGCATTTTTCTCCCGTGCGTCCAGTTTTTCCGGCGTCCAATTTATGGAAGATTTGCCGGCACAACGTTTCCCAATTCCAAGAATCATTGCACGAACGATATCAGTGACGAAATTTTCCCAAATATTTTATTCTCACGATTTATATTACGTGAAATTATCATTATGGAAGAGGATTCGATCAAATTTGACGAGATAGAGTTGTTTAAGAATCGTTTTAATTTTAATTTTCCGCGATTTTTTAAAAGATTCTGATTATCAAATCTCCGATCGATCGATTAGAATCGCACAATACGGACGAGAAGAATTTTCGACAACAAGTCGGAAAAGTCAGTTTTTCCATTTTTCCACTTTGTGAAATTTGTACCGTCTTCAATTTGTTTCGCGCATTTTCGGCAGCGTCGAAGCTTGGCGAAACTTGGAAGCATCGGCGATGAAATGGGCAAGTTCGCGCGGCGAGCGCCCCGGGCGAAATAGTGGAGTGTAAAAGTGGTATAAAGTTTTCAAATACATCGGTAACCTCCCCTATATCCGAAAGTTCTCCGATATTTTCTGCCCGATTACGCTTTTGTACGGGCGTACCCCGCCCGGGTGGACGGTCGAGAGTGAGGAATGCCGACGAATTCGCGAATCCGCCGATACGAGTGAAACGGCAAACTTCGCAATTTTTATTCCCGGTATTTCCCGCCGTTATTTTCGCCGATCCGTTGAAAAATATAGGTGTACAGGGGTTCGATATATTGACCGCGCGTTGAAACTTGAAAAGGAAAAACTTGGAACACGTTGAACAAACCTGTGCAGTTTGGAAAAATTCTGCTCCAATATTTGCGCCCCCCTCCCCTTTTTACTCGCGGATTTTTTTAGATATCCAGAGATATCGTTCGACGACAGTTCTATGTAAGTTTAACACAACTCTTTTAACCAAATAATACGCGCAAATCCCTTCGAATTTCCCTCGAGTCTATTGCGATCGATTTATGTAAGTTAATTGTTCACATCTCGAAACACGTTTTATTATTGTAACGACGAAATTTTATTTATACGATTCCCTGAAAACCGGGTCTCCTTTTTTAAAATAATAGATTTCTCATCGAATCAAATTTCTCCGCGAATTTCGACGCGATCGATTCGAAGGTAAGATTAATTCCTATCCCCCGCAATCCTAACCCAGATTATCTGCACAAGCATCTGACGTTTCCCATTGTCCCACACGCAGAATCAACGACTTGGTCCATCATTTATCACGCGTGGCCAATGCTTCACTCGGTTCCTTCCACCCATGTTCGTAGTTCCTCTCTTCGCGCAGGATCGATTATGTCTGGCTGACAGGTGCAATTAACCGCAACGATGGTTACGAAGCATTTGCGTGCTCGGGACTGTATACATCCGTGAACAGTGTACACGTTTCTAAACCAGATCGTGGAGGAATATTCGCGGATTGATGGCAAATAAACGCGATGAAACGCTCGACGTTGGCGCGCAAACGCTGAATCGGTTCGGCCGGGATGCTTTCTGGCAGGCCATAGACAAATATTTTCTTTCCAACCCTCTCTTGCGTTGTGAGATATCAATTGAACTCCAACGATCGCGCAAAGACACGATTTTTAAAAATAATCCAAAAGATGAAAAATAGATTTCGAAATTATCAGAATTGGCAAGTGGTAATTTTAATTGTTCGTCAACTATTCTCTCGGGAAAAGACGACTATTCCACTAAAGAGGTTTATAATTTTCTCATCGATAATATTCGACGTTGCACCGTATCTTCCCTTCCATAATGAATCGATTGTCAGGGTTGGAAGGGTGCGAATGGCGGTTTAACGAGGGCCGATTTTCAAACTTTCCTCAAAAGCGATACAAAGTTGCACGGAGGGAAGGAAAAATAGCAATCTCGAAATTCTCCATTCACCGATTCCATCAGGCACAACTCCCATCCTTTTCTATCCCTCGAAAACAAAAAGAAGGAGAGGAGAAGAATTGCACGGATAAACTAACACGACCGAACTTTTACCTCGAGGAAAGATTAAGAAATCGCTTTAGTGGTCCACGAGGAAGAGGAAGGGAAAATGAAATATCATCCGGTCGAATTGGAGGAGAGAAGAAAGAATCGCGAGGCTCGTTCCTTTCGCCTCTGGGGAATTGTTTTACAAGTTTTAACCGTTCGTTCCTGTTCGCTTCTCGGCCAATTTTTCTCCACGTGTTACCACGACTGATCACGGTTCGGGGAGGGGGCGATTAGACGTTGAACGTTGCGATTTCGATTCGTCGTGTGCAACAGCAGTTGCCTATCGGCCCCTCCCTCCACGCTGATAATTCTGCTCGAATCAACGGCCATTGACTCGTGTTCCTCCCGACAACGCGTCTCCAATGAATCTCGTTAGCCAGCCGAGGATAAGCGTGACCGACAGCACCTTTCCACGGAAATCGGGCCGAATCCTGAATGGAATTAACCGGCGATCGATCGTCGTGCCTCGAAATTGCTTACCGATTGCAATCAATTCTAACGTGGAACATCTTCTTGCTTTTTAATTCTATCGTGATTCCAATATCCGTTTAAGCGAACTAAAATCATACTCTTAATGTGCACGTAATTTGATTTATATATCTAAATTAATTTATATTAACTCGCGAAAGGAAAGGGAAAAGGATGAACAATCCTATACATATCATTATAAATCTCAAACAACTTATATTATAATGATATCGATCGAGAATTAAGAGTGAAACTAAATGAAGAAATTCGAGTTATATAAAAATTATAATAATGATCGATCACAACCGTTTCAATGAAACGAAAATAAATAGTTAGAGTGAATGCCACCAATCTTTAAACAATGAAAGAATCATTTCAATTGTCCGAGGCAAATGAAATCGATCTTCGAAGCTGGTTTTTTACGTGAGATTCTTCAACGCGTTTGAAACAAAACAAGAGCGTGGACAGGCCTCGCGTGAAAATAATAAGATTCGGTGTTTCTGGTTAACAGGGAGGGTAAAGGAAACTCGGCGCGGATTCGTTAAGGCCTTTTTAAAAGGAGGCAACGTCAGAGAAAGTTTGCAGACCTCTCTGAGAGGGAGAAGGAGAGGGAGAGGACGGCGACGAAGTGGTTGGTCCAGCGAGCTTCTTCCTCCGCTTCATGGACCTCGTTATGATATTATGAGGGAAACGCGCATTTAAAGGGGCGAGTCAGGTCAGAAGGGTGAGAGATGGGGGGTGGAAAAGAATGAAAGAGAGGGGAAGGAGGACTCTCGACCGAGCACCTTACGGTCTAAGTGGCGTCGCTGCGAGCGAAATAAAGATTTTTATCACGGCGTAAGTCGTCGAACTTTGAAGGCGTGCTTCGATTAGGCGCCCTCCGACTTTCTCGCTATTTCTAGTTATTTGACCGTCGAGTGCCTCTTTCACGCTGCAATATCGTATTAAGTGCAAACTCGACAGGATTCCTTTAAACGATCGTCATCGAAAAAGATGTCATATGTAAAGATAAAGGTGTGTCGAAGAGGTTATGAGAACTTGGAAGAATTACAATTCCATTTAAACAGCTGATGGACTCTACTTATTCGTATAAATATATGAAATATTTGAGCACATTTCGAGGAAGGAATATAATATGACAAAATATGAAAATGAATATTATAAATCAAGAGAAATATACATTTTGTTCCAGATCAATCCAGTTATACGTGGCTTATCCATATTATCCATATTATAAGTCTAACATTTCTTGAAGATTTCTTTAAAACGCTCGTGTATTAACAAAAACGTTAAGTAAATGTGAAAAATCGAGATAATTTGGATAAATATCGATTGAACGTTGGATGAATGTTTCAACACCTTCGAACGAACGGGGAAGATTAAACTACGATTCTTCGTAGTTTAATGTTTAATCGTTAGAAATTTATAGGGTGAATGAAAAATTGGGAACTAGGTTCATTTCAAGGGATGAAAAATTGATCGAGCCTCGATAAGGCGGTAGTGAACTCGAATCGATGAACGAATACTTTCTCTTCGGCAAAGGTGAATAGTTTATAAGAGAACGGACACGTATTTGTTCACTGTTCGAATGCTCGAGTTTCATTTCCGTTTTACTAACAAATTGGCTGTGGTTTGTAGATTGAATATATACGGCGAATGTTTATAAGATTGACTTGTTATTTCGTCGTATAACAAGATTCATTTTATAATTATTTATTACGATGTGAAATTACATCGAATTACTAATTTCACAGAATGAATCCACGTCACAGAATGCTTTGTTAATATTAGTACAGCTGGTACGTGATAAGTTGTATACCCCCTTTGAAGGATTGAGGACAGTGCTGCAAGTGTCTAAACTGGCATGAATCTTGCATCAAGTGTAAGAAGACTAACTTCACGTATCAACATTGTAATTCATTAAATTAATAATCTCATATTAATTTCCCATTCTACTGGTCGATCGTGGATGATTTATTTATAATCTCAATAAAATAAGATTGTCACGATAAATTATTATTTTTTCTATACAAGAACTTGCTTAAATGTTCTTCTATTTCAATCAAAAACTTAATTTTCAAATAGATCTCTAAGAATTGCAAAATAATTCGTTCAAGAAATGAATTACAACGTCGAAGTGAAAATTTTTCCTCGCATCTTTAAAACAAAAAGCAACGAGAAACGAGCGTGGAGGGGTGCTCGTTGAGAAGAGCAGAGCAATTGTCCCCGTGCCGTTTGCGCCGGAAGTTAATGTCCAAGTCGAAGGAAGTATGACTCGGTTTCCGCCGCTAGTTGGTTGTCCGCTCGCGCGCCACGAGCTACTCCGCGGGACAGAATAAATAATTGCTCAGCTGGAAGATCAAATAGACGTGAGTTCAAGGTGATGTAGGTAGCCGAGTGTACGCCAGTGCAAATAGCCATGCTCGTACGTAGCGAAAACTGTTAACAAACTTCGCTACCGGCTGTTGACAGGGAAGATTTTAAATCGTGTTCACAGCGTCGGAATGTAATCGGTCAGAATTAGCTTGGAAGGAAATATAACGCTTTGATCTCTAGATCGTAAGAGTTGGATGCGATAACTTTCAAGATGAGAAATTCCTTCCTAAAATATAATTCGAATATGGCGTACGAAGTTGAAGGGGAAGAATCTCTGCTTCTTGGAGAAATCTAAAAATTTGTACGCTATGGAAATTTATGGTAATAACTCAGAGAAGTTGAAGAACAATGGAAATCGAATTTCGATGTGTATTTTCTGCGGAAATTTACCTCGGATACAACAAATCTTTGCAGTAGAAAACTAACGTTAAGCTTCTTAAAAAATTTCTAAAGAATCCTTTCTAAATTTCATTGCCAAAACTGTAATACCTTTCAAACCTCGAACCTCAAAGAGAGATTTTCGTTTCGCTTGCGCTAACCTCAAAAATCCTTCTACCAGAAACTCGAGTCCCTTCTACTTATTTGATTCTTATTAAATTCCTAAGGCATCTTTCTATATTTCTTTGCCAAAATATTGCCTCCAATCTAATCGAACTTTTCGAGAAACAAAATTCACGAAAACTAGCTTCTGCTCATTATCAATATTTATTAAATTCATCTTCGAGCCGCACAACACACCTCCGGCTTTTGCTTTCCAATTAATCCCACAACCCCTTCAAACTCCATTACAGGGCGCGAACTTATTGGCCAAGCAAATTTTAGAATCAATTTAACAATTAATTCCCCATATTCCCTCGGCCAAGGGAACTTCCCCCCTCCTCGTTTGCATATTGCACGCAACTTCGACCGGTCGAATTTACGCTTGCAGCAGCGCGCTTGTATTTAGCTTGTCCATGATATCGCAAGACCCGCGACTATCCTTGCAAACAGCGTTAACATCCCTCCTGTTGAGGATACAGGGGGAGAGAATTTCACCCTATCGGGCTATCTCACCGATCCCGGCTTCGACCTGGTGAAACGAAAGTGACAAACGAGGGTATCGAGGTGTGGCCGTCGAAATGTATTCACCCACCGCTGTGTACACGCGCATGGGTCAATGGGCACGTGGATTCGTGCACAATTCCTATGTAAATGCATCGTTCTCAACGAAGAGGATGCGGGAAAGGTCTGGTTGGAAGGTGATGCGCAACTGTTTATCTCGAAAATGGGATGAAATTGCGACAAAATTAAAAATAGGAAGGATAAGTATTTAGTAATTTAGTATTCGTTTTATCTTATTCGAATAGTGAAACGAATATCTTTAAGGTATATTTTTGTATGCATTCGATTCTGAATCAAGTACGAAGGAAAGCAGTATATTCATTGATTTATTTTAAGAGAAAACACTTTAAAATATAATTATTGCTTTTTCGTTTATATTTCTTATGTTTCTTTTAAAAACAATAAAGATTTCATTAATGCTACGTAACTTGTCACATTTCGTAGGCAAAGAGAATCTATGTCTTTAATATCTTTGACGGTTTTGTCGTATATTATGGGAATTATTGCACAACAAGAATAGATTATTTATTCCGCTAATAAAAATTCTTATGTATTATTTCATTAAATAATATCAAAATAATACAATGTAATAAAGACAAAAAAAATTAACGCAATAATTTTTTAATAATATTACGTTTCTTGTTATAATAATATAATATAATAACGACAAAAAATTCGTAGCACTTCGCTGAAGAAAAGAAGAAAAAAAAAAAACGAAAGGCTCGAGGAGTTAAAAGATCTGAAAGAGTAACTACATTATGCAACTGTTCATTAAGTCAAAAACTTTTTCCAATAAAAATCGTGGAAAGAGATTGAAGAATAATGTTGTAATATAAAACACCAATGATCCAGATACCTAACAACAAAATCTACAATAAAAATACAAAAATCATTTTACACTTACTTCTTTCCTTCGTACATGGAAGGCGATACACGTGTGAAAAATGGGCTCGTACAGCTTTGATCCAGTGAAATCGTATCAAACGTATATCCGGAAACATCCCCGAGTTTCCCCTTTGAGGAAGTCGAAATCATATCTTTCGGGCGTTGAACGTTTCCAAAGCGGAAACGTAATGAAATTTCGCCGATTTTGTTACGAAAGTTTCAACTTTCGTCACCTCCGTAACGGATAATTTTTCTCAAAAAGGGTGAACCTTTCCTCCGGGGAAGAACGGGCATCTTCCAACTTTCCTCGATATATTCGAGAGGCGATATTAAATCGGTGGAAGATGCACGAGGATATTCAATGAAGTTGGAGGACCTCTTGGCACGTGCACTTCTCCCCCTCCCCCATCGTACAGGTAAATATGTAAAATACAGAAACTGCTTGGCCCCGCCGAACGGTTCGCTTATGCTACATATTTTTCTCGTCAGGGCGTGACACGATTGCGAGATGCCATCCACGGGGGGATTCACATCCGATGTATACTTTAATCTTTTATCATGCGCATATTCGATCCATGTTTGCGATCTGGAACGCTGATTCAAAAATCGACACTCTCCCCCTTCCATCCCGTGTTGTTAACACTTCCCTTTCCCAGGCGACGAATTTTACAAGCGAATTCATTGATCCGTTTTATATAGTATGCGCGTTAGAGAATAATATAAAATCGTGTTTCCCCTCTCCGTTTATCAAATCAAAGATCTTTAATTCCTCCTGTGCACCTAGGTAAAGGGATTTACCGAACGATCGCCATTGATCCATAAGCAAATTCACCGGAAACCGTCTTTCCGCAAGCTCGAAATCCCCCATGAGGGGGAAGGGAAGAGATTAGCAGGGCTTCGAGATGGAGTATCCAGGAATCAGCGTTAGATCAGGAACGATGGGAAAACGTACAAGTTTCATCCCATTATCAACGTTACGCTATCGAGATTTCGTTTCTCTTTCTTTCTTTCTTTCTTTCTCTTTTTGCCAGCAAGTCGATGATTCACGAACGAGATCTCGATGTCTCGATGGATCGTTGGAAAATAGGATCGATCGTGAGCTGAATCCGTACTGAGGGGGAGAGGGAGAGGGAGGATCTATAAAACTAGTGGTGAGTTCCTAAGAGAAAACTCGAGTCATGGACGTCGAGTCATAAAGCTAACGTCGATGTTGCAATTCAGCCCGCGACAAGGAGCCATTTCCTTCTTTTATGGGAGGGAGGAAGGGGGAGAGAGTCTCATCAGCGACCGATCGTTGAAAGAGACGCGAGTGGAGTTACTCTAGGTTGCCAGGATCCTCGTAAAACCAGTTAACAAAACGCTGAGGTTATGTCTAATTGAATCTAAGGGTAATTAAAGAGTCCAGTGTTTTTGAGCGCATTTTATTGTCTTGGTGAAGCTCGTTCGTAGGGAATTCGCGAATGAGTCGTTGTTAAGACTTGCTGGGTTTTATGACACGAGTTTAAGTTATTGCTATTTTTGATAGTTAAACTTTTAGTACTCCTAACATCTATAACGATAGTTGGACGGGTTAGAAAATTTATTTTTAATTTGGATTTGGAGAAAGTATTAAAAAATTATTCTGGTATAAAATATTGGATAATAATTCTTCATCGGATTTTTTTTTGTATAAGAGAAACAAAAGATCTTATGCTCGTGATATCGAATTCATTTATTCTATAAAGAAAATCTGATCTCTTTCTCACATTCACAGTTATAAATAGCGATATAATTCCATGAATTAGATGAAAAATGAGTAAGGAATGGTCGATATGCCATGTAATCACGAGTCAGCAAATTTATTGATTACAATAAAATCCAATTTCTAAAATCCAATTTCTTTCCTTCAATATCAAATTTCTTTTGCTTCTCTTTTTCTCACAGCGCATATAAACTTCATAAAACTCCATCAATTTTAATCCAACATTGATAAAAAATCTCTCTAAAAAAAAAGTCCATAAATAATTAAATTTAATATAATAATCACGAAATGAGAGGAAAATTTCTGGAAAATCCAAGTTTTTTCCTTTAACGACCCTTCTCAATTTCGAGATATTAATCAATTAAACCGTGTCATTCAACTTAAAACAATTACAAACGAAGAATTCAATCGCGATAATTCTAATTCCAATTTCGAATTGGTTCCATCAATCTCGAGGGCAATCTCGTCGTTATTAACGTGTGGACTGCGCATACGCAGATCGAGCAAAGGGATCGAAAACGGTCGAACAATCCGTGCAACGAACACGAACATCCAACAGTGTACACGATCGATTAGTACGAATAGTTGAAAGTTTGCGAATACCGATTACGGTTAAACACACGTCTTTCATTCAAAAGATTGCCAAAGGCGTTTCGTTTTACTACCATTAGCGCCGTTCCCATTGTGCCACGTCGGATGGCGTGACAGTGGCGGTGGCACACCTGCAAGTGGTTTTATGAATGGACACAGAGAGTGGAGGCAGAGTGTAAATTTATACGGGCGGACGGATGGTCACGCGACACCGAGCGATGTGACGCGAGCTGTTTTATTGGCGTATCGTCACGGCCCGATGGAATGGCCCCGATCTATTAATGAATGAATTTTTCTCTCTCTTTTTTTTCTTTTTTTTTTTTATGTTTCGCGCTTTCAACAATTTTTCCATCGAAACGATTGCTCGCAGCAGATTGGGCGCAAATACTTGCTTAAAAGAATACGCCTCGAAAGTGTTATTTTCTCAGAATAATATCGAAAATTGGAAAGCTCGTATTTATATTTGAAATAGGTATGAAGATGTAAAGAATGATTTTTGTTAAATTGTCGACACTGAAACATAATAATTTGAATCATATCTATATTCTACGAAATACGATATTCGGTATCGTTTTCCATACCTGATTCATAAATATGATTAACAGTATCGTTTTGAATGAAGCGAACAAACGAAGGAAGAATGATTGATATATTATATACGGCCAGTCAGCGACGAGTCAGCAAATATATTGATTGTACTACTGCGTTTCACGTGTCGTTATTAATGAAATCGTAAAGAGTTAACGAGGCTCGATTTAAACGAATTTCATCGAAATTCTACGAAAGAAACTTCATCATTTTTCGCAAATAAATATGCGAATAAGGTATAACAATATTCGTTCGACGAAACATCGAACAAAAATCGAATGAGAAATGACACGTGCTCACAGGACAAACCATTTTGCGGTCTGGAAGCACGGAACTGCAAATCGCAAAATCAATCGCGATTATTGATGGCACGATAACTAGGCAAAGCCGCAAAACACGCCAATCGCTGCTGTAATAGCGGTGCTGTTACGTTTAAATGCGCCAATGTCCTCTTTGCCAAGAAGATATATCATCAAACAGTGATATCTCGCATTACCTTTTCATTAGAAACGAATTTGGATGAAAGTCCATTAATAAGATACAGACGAGATATATCTCGTTCGTAATTTCTCATAAGTTAATCGTATATTGGACGAATGATATGATAGAAAAGTCAAAATTCTTCTTTGAAAAAATAATCACGTACGAATAAAATCATATTTATATTACATCTTGGTACAAAAATGATAATATTCATATTAGAGAAGAAGAGGTTGGACAAGAGAGTGGAGAGTAATCCTTATAAATATGAGAGACAGTGGTCGTTCGAGGAACGTTTGAAAAGGGAAAAATGAACGAAGGGGTGCAGAACTGTGGTCTCTCGGCGACGACTACGACAATCCTCGTCACGCGGAGTTTACCACTGATCTCGTTAAAACTTCAAGTCGACTGGAAGGTAACCACAAAAGTAAATCTCAAATCGGTCTCCGCCGCGGGAATGAACGCGATAAATTTTTCCCCGAAACTTGGATCGAGATTCTCATGGGGTTTGATTCCCATCGGAGCTTCGTTCTTTAAATTTTTCAAAATTCTACCGCCCCACTTCGAACGAGAAAAAAGAATCAACGGGAGAAAGAGGGGGAAAAAGCGATGATCAACATCGTTGTAACTTGAAATAACAGAGAACAAAATTTCTTTACGCATCCACAAACGAATTGGTTTCTAAAAATTCACATCCTGTATAGCGTAGAGATAAGCAGGGACACGCGATATGTAACAATGCATCAAATCAAACAGAGGGTTGACACGAAGATAGCACGGACAAACAGATAGCGAGGGGAAGAAAAATGGCGGCACGTCCTCGTAATATGGTCCCAGCGTCGATGTTCAACATGATCAATCGTCTACTCTTCTTCGAGCAGAAAACATGAACAATATCGAAGCAATGTTACCTTTTTGAAATCGTAATTTTTACTAAGCTGGATACATCGTTCCTTATTTTTTAATCCCTTCAATGTCCACGCATTTTTTTTTAATGATTTGTCTCTCCATGAAAATAAAATCTTTGTGAAAAGTCATTGATGAGAAGCATAAGACATGCAGATTCGAATTTAACAATGACAAACCAGATTTCCTTCGTAAGTATTTTAAAAGAAAGATACTTTTATATTTGAACGAATGATTGAAATTTTTGCAAAGAAATTATTTCTAAGTAGAATCCATTTCTTGAATATTTATCAAATATTTATAAATTTGTATTAAATTTCAGATTTACAAATATAATTCGTATATCACTCGAACATCTACTCCCTAGTGCTCCCTAGTTTTCTGCCTAGTGAAAAATCATTGAATCCGAGCCGTAACCAGCAGAACAAAGGGGAAGAAAGGGAAAGATCTACATGATTTATGTTCACATCGAAGAATCCGAACCCTTGGGCACATAATATTCGCAAACTTCGACGCCCAATGGCGCTCTCCAGGTTATCTAAATGGCCCGAGAGGAGATGCACGGTTATCTACACGATTCGGATTATCATAGTTTCGACAGCGTGCGGTTCTAAATTCCACATAATTGGCGATATTCGAATTATTCTCTAATGGCCCATCGAGTGGAAGATATTCACAAATGATCGTTATTGGGGGAGGGTAACGGAGATTGAGCACTGATCTTTCTGTTTACCGATACTTCGACGTCGTCGTCGTAACTCATCCTCCCTATATGTATATAATCCCCCTCTCCTACCCCCTGAGCTGTTTCCTTTCCTCACAACGGTTGACGATCTGACACTCTACTGTCACTGATAATGCATTCAGCGTCTCGTCAATGGCAGCCAATCTGACAATGTTCGCTCTCCCCTTTTCGTATATTCACGCGCGTGTATACGAGAGCTTCGACGTATAATCATTTATATGAGGACAAGACTGGCAGGAGTCACACTGTGCATGTGAATGGTCTGTTATTAATCATATCAGTCTAGACAGGTTGAAATGTTAAAATGGGGGTATGCTGGCACCATCATTTTCACGCCATAACGTTCGTTGGAGGAATATTATATATATATATACATATTTTTTCGTTGTGACTCATCATTATATATGGAATTATAAATTTGATAATTGTTTAGACAGAATTTCGATGAAATATTCAAGAGTTAGATTTTCAATTTTCAAATATTTCCAGAAAGCATAGAGCTATTATAAATAAATATCTTCTTCGTAAATTTACATTCTACGATTAGAACATAACTCATTCGTTTCTTGAGTGCTGCTTTAAATCAAACTTAAGAGAAAGGAAGTATAAATATAAACCAAAATTTGTAGAGACTCACAAATTTGGCACAATTTTACTGTATCATTGGATTCTATTTATACATGTGCGTTCGTATCTATGTGCCATACATACAAATGTCGAATTCAACAATATTACAATTTCTTTATTAATATACAAAATCATCGAAATTGTAGCCTTGTAACCTTTTCGAACGATCAATATTCTTCGATTCCCATAAACGATTGAAGAAATTTATCGATGTTGACAGAAAACAATCTTGAAATTTTTAGATCGATACAAGCAAGAAGTTCGAAGTCTCTGTGATTGTTACACGAAATATCAGAGGATATGAACGTTCCTCGATAAAATTAGAAATCTCGAACGATTGGAAGAGTTATATATGTTCGCGAGCAAGGGTGTACCGAAAGTCCATTTACGTGGAGGTGGACGACCGTGACGTGACGAGTTTTAAATTTCCCTTGTCGTTTCGCGGTCGGGTATCAGCTGGAGGATCGTAATGTCGGCAAAAATCCAATATCGCATTCAATAAGCTGCCCCGTTCGAGAGATTCAACCCCGTACCGGCGCCACCCTCCAAGAGACTCTTGTCGGCGAATCCGCCAGCATTTCCGCCACCCCTGTGTACCACTTGATGACTACCCCGTCTCCTCCACCAAGTGAACCAAGATTTTTTCCCCCCTTTATTGACTTGGATCAGCGTTATCCCTTCGATCGAGGCTCCCATTTATCGTGCAACCAACTCTCTTGGCATGATAGAATCCCGTCCAGATTATATATCGTGTGTACATGCATATATTCAAGGAAAATTCGGAAAAAGAGTCTTGAATGATAAGCACAGTGATTCAGATTGATTTTATCAGATAATCGAGAAAGTTATGAGGAGAACAAATTTTGATTTATTAATTATTCTTTCTGTTTAATAGAGAACGAATATTGAAAAATTCTTCTTCAGTTTTGGAATCTTCTAGATTCTGTGATATCAAATATATGCATACTTCTAAATCTCAACAATCATTTATATCTCTAGAATATAATATTGTATAAATTTTATAAATGGTATTTTATTATACCATTTTTATCGTAAAAGGACAGACAGAATTTTCTTTTATTTTATCCCATAAATATAATCGAACGAAAGCTTTGAAAATTCTTATCAGTAAAAAAATAATGATTAAAAAATTATGTATGAATGCTCGAGCCAACAACGAGGGATCGAAATCGATAAAAGAAAAAAAAAAAATATTCGTACAACAATAACAAACGTGACGTTCACGGGTAGATCACTCAATAACGAGATTCCATCCATTAATGAAAAATGGAGAACAGGGATCGCATAATATTTTCCCACGGAAAATTTCCCGACGATTTCGGCCTACAGAGGGCCGAATAATTTCGAACACGGTGCGAGGAATTTATTGGAAGCAATTTCTGTCCGGACTTTGTACCGAAAATTAAAAAAAAACACGCGCAGAAGCAAAAAAAAAAAAAAAAATATATAGGTGGAAATAGAGCTGTGAAAAAAAAATAAAAAGAAAAATAAATAAAAGCGGCAAACACGAAATAACTGCACAATGAATTTACAACGGTTTATCGAATACCTTCGAACGGAAGATTAATTCACTGCCCCACGATAATTCGGCCTCGTGTACCGTTCATGCCAAAAGTTGCAAGTATTAGGCAATTTGCATCCACGACGATTTCAGATCAATCGAACGCGTGTTTTCTCGTTTAACCGCTGTTTCAATGTACAGAAGAGAAGATATAAAGATTTACGATCATCCGAATCCATGAAACTTTTACACAATTCGATCCTCGAGTTGTTCAAATTTCCCCATTTCAAATAACGAATTGATTTCCTCGAGATTTCGAAAAATAAAAGAATTATAATGATTTTCTGGAATTTAATGATTATCTGGAATTTATTTATCACTCGGTTTTTATTTAGAGAAATAATTACTTAATTCTTAAAAATGTAATATTGCATTAAACAGATAATAATATTATTATCGACCGTTCGACTTTATTCGATTATCTCGAATTTTTCGAAACTCTTCGATAGTCTTCGTTGTATTGCCTGGCCAATAATAGGATGTTTCTACTGCAGTGCTCATATTTTCAGGCGAAATGGTTCTGTTTGCGCGTTTGCCGCGAGACAAGTGGTCGGGACGATGGTAGAACTTGTAGAAGAAAGACATGACAAGTTTTGAAAAGAAAGTAGAAAAAGAGAAATTATTATTTCTCTTTTCAGAAGGCTTTGTTTTCGAGATGAAAGTGGAAAAATGAAAAATGTATCTCTCTGCGGTAGAATTCAGGATTTTATACCACGGTAGAATATTTATTCGTGGAGTAATTTCAGCCACAAATACTGAAATCTTTATTTAAAACGTATTTTCTATTTATACTTCCTATGTATGCATATATTGAAATAAAAATTAAATTGTATGACATAAATCTCTTGCTTAAAGTGCAATATAAAAGAAAAATGCAAGTTTTATTATTATTTGAAATTATTTGAATAAAAGAAGCTACGTAAAATTTTTAAAATAAAACGTAATAACAATATCACTCTAACTTTCTTAAACATTCTAAAAATTATTACAATTTTTACTAATGAAACATATATAATTCTTTCAGAAAGAATAATTCCTCGACTATCTTTTCTTTAACTTAATACATCATAGTAAATTAATACTGTATTCATAGCTGAAAGAAAACTCGATTGAACCGAGGCTGAATTTGACACACTTTCAAAATAGCCTATTGCAACATTGAGGCTTAAAGGGTTAACCATCTTTGCAAAGAAAGCTGGGCGGCGGTTTTCCGGGAAACAGAATCGGTGCAACGTCCCGGAAAATGTGTTTTATCGATTGCATGGCCAACCGACCAAGGACCTAAATTACAGGTTGCGTGACAGTGATATACCCACCGACACAGGAAGCAACAGTAGTTGCTCGAAGACAGGAGGAACGGTACCTGATCATTGTATTTCATTCTTCTTCTTTTTTTTTTTTTTTTTTTAAGTACGGTATTCGAAATTAAGTGTACCGTATGCGTGTAACTGTACATCATCTAATTCCTGTGATTTGGTGCTCGAATGCGGAACGCGTTTTCCTTCCTTAAAAGGAAATGGAGGGGGAAAAATAAAAGAAAGAAAAATAAGTATGGAAGCGCAAGGGAAAAGATAAGAGAAGCGGCTTCTTGGTTGCAGCACACCCCGTCTGCTCGATCAAATCGATTTGATTCTATTTTCCCGCGGCGCATGATTTTTCTTACCTCGCCGGATATAGCTTTGTCGTATTTCACGCGACCTCTCGTTTCCAGTATCGAGAGCGTAAAAGAAAAAGGGCGAAATAAAAGTTTTACGGCGTAAAGGAGGATTTTCGCGCTTTGTTCGTGGGCCAAAGTCGCGTGACTGGATTAGAACGCGAATCGAGAATCGATGGGAAATGGGGATTTGCAAGAATTTCGATTATTTTTTAAAGATGTATGTACTCGGTTTCTGAACAAATTTAAGAGCATATGGTGGATGAAATTTACGACGTGAGAAACGTAAAACGTAGTTTGCCAAATAACAATACTTCTCTTGCTTAAAATATATTTTAAATATTTATAAGTCGTAGTTAATAGAATCCTTCGAATCAGTTACCATTTCCGTAGAGCGAATTAATTTCCAACATGAGAATTCTTTTGAGAACGATACAAATAACAGTCATAAATTTGAGAAGAATATATAAGTATTAAATCACTTTCCTTCAATCTTTATATTGAAATCCTGCGTTCATGAAGCGTAAAAAGAAACAAGAAAAACCAACACCAAGCAAAATTGCATCGTGAATCGTTTATGAATCTACATAAATAAACGAAAAGCTATCGGTTTCGATAACGAGCTATCCCAACCAAATTACATTTTTAATAACTCCATATCCCGGACATATCATTTTCCTGCTCCCTGAATTATTCTCCCTGATTTTCGATCGATATTTAATTCCCGCTTAAAAGAGAAGAACAATAATTCAAATAGTACCCTATCTTTTCGGTGTGAAGAAGGAAGAGGAAAACGAGGCGAGTGAAAAAAAGAAGGAAGAAATGTTTGTATTTTAAGAAAGAGCACACCATGATCCATATGGCGGCGCTCGTTCAACCTTCACGAGCCACCGCCTCGTTTCGAATTCCTGCTGGCTCCTTCCATTCTTGCCAGCCGACTCGGAAAAAGGCACGGGTAATGGACAAGATTCGGGGGCGAAATAAGGCGATCACTATGCATTCGACGCCCGTATACCGTGGCCAGGGCCGTATATACGCCAATAAAAGGATCCACCCCCTCCCCATCCGCGAGATTTCTCTTTATTTCAGCATCAGCGGCATCACCCGATCCTCGCTCGGTCGAGCAATCGTGGCGGAAGGCCCTGATTTCGAGAATCGGGCGCAGATGCCGCGTCTCGTTTCTGAGGAACAGCTTCGAAACTGTTCCTTCGATATCGGGCATCTCGATACGGCACGTGGCTCCTTCTGCAACCGGTTCCAGAGGATGGTTTTAGGACTCGTCTTTTAATCTAAAGTTTATCGGTAAATAACGAGGCTATTGTAATTTTAAAAAAGCTGTGGTTGAAATTGGTTTCGAATTGAAATGATCGAGCATCAACGCGTATATACACACTTCGAGATATATTTCTGTAGGGGATGATATTATCGTTTGATATTATTCAAGCAAGCGTTCTCGATTAGGAAAAATGAATTTACGAATATCGCAATCTATCAATTTCGTTAAATAACGAGTCCGCACGTTTTAACATAATAATTCCACCAGGGAATGAAGCGAACTACTTGTTTTATTACCGTGCGCGCGCAATTTAAACTTTGCCTTCGAATCAAAAGGTTCTAATTCGATAGATAGATTAAAAGACGCGCGTAGTTTTAGCTTTCCTTGGAAGTAATAATTTTCGCCCGAAAGAAGAGATCCAATTTCGCACGGTTTCGTGCAATTTTCAACCGGTCTCTCTCCAAGATACGAAGCGGAGTAACGACAGAAACTCATTAGGAGGGATATGCGGTCGGGTTTGCAGAGATGAGTTCTGCGGACAGATATATATTCGGCCAGGTATCGCGCACAGGGTCGCGGGATAATCGTTGGCTCCGTTAATTCAAGTTAGTCGGGTGTAAGGACCAGTCAGCTGGCTGTGAAAACGCATTAAGTTCGAGTCGGCGAATCCATTTTCCGCGCGTCGGTTTCCGCCACGCCGCGGTAAGCCGCAACACCGGCCAGCTAAACTGACCGAACGGTGCCGGGAAATAAACGTGGCACGCTGCATAATACTGTAAATAATACAAGGGCGGATTTTCCAAACGATCGATCCCTTTCGAACTTCACCCAGTCAAGTTTTAATCTCGATATTACTATTATTTTTCTGACTCGAGTCGCGCGAAGGAAGCATGATTCTCTTTGATTTTGGGTGGACGCTGTATTTATCGAGGAATTTCTCATTATCAAGAGGTAAATGATATTCTCAAGAAAGGTAAAAGATAAGGTTCCACTTGATTTAAGTTAAAAATTTAAATCATTGAAGAATTCCAAGTTATTGCACGAAATAACAATGCTTCTACAATATAGAAGAAAAATTAATAAAACAAAATTTTAATTTACGCTTATCTAGTGTACTTATATATTCAGCAAGCTTACAAATAAACACTATTAAAACAAAATGTGAAGACTCTACTAAGAAGTATAATTGAAGAAAACAAGAAAAAATCTCCAAGGCACATGGTAGATCGACTAAATAGAACACGGAAGCGCAATCTCGAGGAGGCGCGTTTTGAACGAAATTGATGGGCCGCGATTAAAAGCGGAATGCGAAACGGGTGTATCCGTGATTTTTCAGCACGAGCGAAAAGGGTGGCCGACATCCGGGGGAAAAAGCGGTGTTCCTCCGCGGTGTTTCCGTGCTGCGACAGCGCAACTCGAGCACGCGATAATTATCGGTGGCGAGCAGCCGAGAACGTCCGACAGAATCAATTAACCGTCGCGTCGCGATGCCATCGATCCGCGTGGACGGCGGAAAGATCGATTATATATCGCGTGTCGCGATCGCGTAATTAATGACGCGTAGCGGAACGATTAAAGCTCCCGCCCGTGAATTGCGGATTTTCGAAAGCTGGGTTTCGAGGCTAGGAGGGTATTAGTCGCCACATGTGTCGAAAAAAATGGATTTTCGACATCCGGACAAATAATGATATTGTGAAATTCAGTTTTGCGTGTCGTGTGAAGGCGAAAAGAAAGAAATTCGAAAGTAATTTAAATAACAACGCGTGCACGTACTAACTAATCGTTAAAGATTATTTTAAAATATTTGATTTTGATGGAAATTTGTGGATACGTTTGTGGATTCGAAAGTGGAGAGGGTTTGGAGAGAATTAATTATGGGCTTGTGGAAAATTAGAGAAAAGGAAATTCTTATCCGGACGTGTAATAATGAAATTTGAAGATAATTTGTATTGAACGATGATAAAAGTACGTGTAATTAGTCAAGTGTAAAAGTCTTTGTACGTTGTTTTACAAAGAAAAACTCGTTTATTCTGAAAAATTCGATTTTTATATAAAAATTTGTGGGTAAAACGTAATGAGTTTATGCATAGAGGAATTTATTTTTAGGGGAATTTTTTTAGGCGCATCAATCCTCAAATTTTTATCATTTTTTTCATTTTGCCTGGAATAATAGGACAATAAAACTTGAATATTTTATAATTTAAAATTTCACTCTATCTCTCAGTATTATTGCGAAAATAATACTGAAACTTTAAACGTACATTGCACCCTTTTGAAATGATAAATAAGTGTCATACTTTAAATACCATAAAAATTATGAAATATATATTTATATATGAAATAGAAAACTGAATAATTTTTTAGTTAATATCATAATAATAATAATTAGCTTACAGATACGTTCTATATACGTAGCTTTACTTGAATAATTAATGACGATCAGCATTAATCGTTAATTAATAAAGCTTTAAGATATTCTAAATTAAAATATGCGATTAATAATAAATATTCCAAGTCTGGAATTTATTTCTCTGGAAATATCAGTCAAAATAACGCTTGGTTAATTCGCTAGATTCCTATCATCGGTATCTTAGCTTGATGAGAAAATTTAATTACCCAGAAGAAATTCGAAATATCTTTCGCATAGAATCTAGAAATACACGCACACATATATAAATAATATTATATAGTAAAATATTTAAATAGAACTAAATACTCTACTATTAATATATGTTAAGGATATACTTAAATTTTTCAAAGGATATTTCAACACACAAGTTATACCTCGTTAATACCTCGTAATTTCTATTTACATAAAATAAATATTCTCACAAAATCAATCAAAACAGGACAAACGGAAATTTCTCGATATTTGCATGCAATTAACGCTATGCAGTTTCCCCCCTTCCCTTCTTTCCATTCCCTTAACATGACATTTTATTTTATATCGAATAACGTTTAATAAGCTCGATCCTCGCTTCTTTATTCCCCGACATAAAATAAGCGTGAACATATTTTGCTCTCGTTACACAAAATAGACACGTAATTTCCTAATAAATCTCGACCAGATTAAAATAATATCGATTATCCGGCGAGAGAGTAAAAACCTTATACTTCTTTCTCGATACAAAAAGTCGTATTTCTACGTCGAAAATATATTGTAGCTACATTTAAGTTATTAACGTGCTCGATCGAAATTTGAGAAACTTTTATTCCGATCTTTACTAATGAATCTCTGTTTTACAAAAAGTTTCATAGATTTGTCAAAATATCGTAATCATATTCATCCTCCTAGAAATCAAAATATCTTTCGCTGAAATTTCCTCTCGTATCGTAAAATCGATAATGCAAATAAATAAAAAAGATTGAATCAAAGCAACATTGAAAAGCGTCCAGCGAGTATGCAAGGTACACAATATCCAAGCTTCCATCAGTTCTTCCACTCGTCTTGACGTAGTCCTCGCGAAAGAGAATCGATCAAACACGGCACTTCGCTTCCTCACAATCCAGTCCAACTTTCTTATCCCCCTCCCCCCTTGATAAAATCCACATACGAAGCGACGAAATTTCTATTTCACGAACAGAATTCGTGATGGAAGATATTAGATAGAGCAAATTTATCGAACGTAAACATCGTTTTCCGGCTCGATAATCTGTTAATCATACTTTAAAAAAACTTTTTCATTGCAGTAGTGATCGAGGGAAAGTTAAAAAAAAAATAGATTCGAACACTGAATCAAAGATCAACGCAAAGATAAAACAGTCTACACGAATCGACTTCGAAAACCGATCAAGTGTGCAGTTTCGTTTATTTTCAACGGTTCGAATCGGCAATCAGGAAACGGTTCGAAGAATCTTCGAACGACTTTCCGCTCTCGATTGTTCGCCGATTGAATTTCACGCGAACGTGACCGTGTTGAATTCCCTCTCGTTTTCTCCGATTAAATCGAGCAACCTTAAACCGGCGATCCAACGAGTCGGCCGAGTCGTTCCTTCTTCTTAATAAATTCACGCAGTTTCGCGATTCCATCGGCCGATTCCATCCGGGATGGAAACGCGGTGGTGACACGCGGTTCGAACGATCGATCGTACAGTTGAAATTTCCACGCATTGTGCCGCGAGCAACGATCAAGCTGCGGTTTCTATCTATGGGTTCGCATTCCGGGTTAAACTCTGTCCGTTTCCACTCGCTCGACGACATACATACGATCGATACGTTGTACGTTTAATTAAAGCGGACTAAAAGGGAGTTGCGAGCTACGTGAAATCGCGGCAAAAAGTGAGGGTCGGCACTTGGTGGCTCTTTGAACCGTGGCGACTTCATCGATCATCTTGTAATTGGAGAGAGAGGATACCTCTCCACATTTTTCACCGTCTCGCGGTTAAGCTTCGATTCTGTTTACGGTTTTTTTTCCCCAATTAGCAACGTGAGAGAGATTCATAGATCGAAAAAGGGAAGATAAAGGGTTATTTGCGATCTTCCATCTATCCGTGATTTATCGCGCGTCGTAAATTTTTCTTGATGCTTTCTCAACGAAAAAGTTAATACATTCGCGGAGCACTTTGGAAGAATTTGTTGATTCTGGGGTTAAAACAAACTCGAAAGTTGTGTGGTATAAAAAATGTCGGGGGTTTTTATTCATCGAAGTTAGACGAAGCGAAACAGGGATAAACAGCGCTCTGTTTCTATCATCTCCTCGTTTAAATGAAGTTTATTTTTTAAGTATCATAATGCTTTGTACATTTTTGAAAATCATGTGTGCATTTCTGCGCATTTAAATTTTGCATAAATGCATAAATGCATTTGCACAATCTCGGGTAACAAAACTAACGAACTCGTTAAAATAATCCCAGTTATGAATTTATGAGAACATAAGTGTATTTATTTGTTTTTTATTCGATATCATTAAATTTTGATTTTCCCAAGAACACGAGAAAATGATTTTAAAAGACCAAAGTTCTTATTCATTACAGTTTCGAACAAAATATTTAAAAAGATTCGAGAGTTTTGTATCACCCTGTACATGGTTTCCTGCATACCTCCTTTTACTTTTACCATAGAGATATTTCGGATCAAGGTCAAGCCTAGAATGTCTCGAGAGAGCAAACGAACGAAACTATTTCAGACTATCCAATGATCTCACTAATTCTGTGATTTCCTCCCACAGTGATTTTATTGGATAACAGAATATTAATGTTAACATTATATTAGCATAAACGGAATATGCATATCGATCGTTATAACAATTTTATTAATTAATTTCATCGATATAACTTTGATCAAGTTGATTATAAACTTTTAGTGTTACAATTAATTGGAAAAACAAAAGAGCTTCTTGCGTGCAATACACATTTGGTGAAGTTTGGTGACTTTGAAACGGATCATATAACCCGAATCGAAACCGAGAACGAAAGTGATTCAACACGGTTCGACACGGTCTTAAGTCGCGTTCCTATCTCCGTTGTGCAATCGTGGCCACGAAATCACGCGAATAGAATATTCATGAGTTAGCTCGAAAAGAGGAACTGCGATAGACACTTGCAGGCAAAGAAATTTGGCAGGAACGTTCAATGTTTATTTAATCGTGCACCGATGGAAAGTTTAAAGTTTTATTGATATTCACATTTTTTTTTTTTTAGGAAATAAAAACGTTTTAAATATTGGAGTACTTGAAACGATTTAAAATAACGAAATGATAAATGATGATAAATGATGATAAATGATAAACCTGAACTCGAAAGGACGAGATAAGGAAACAAGATAAAGATCTTAACATGGAAAAATTCGATCGAATTACTCGAATTATCTGGAAATTGGAGCATTTAAATATCTATTCGAGAAGGCAATGGTAAGACTTGAATATATACTCGAGATTGAAATATATCCGAGCGTATATTGGCCCCTAATCTAATAATAAGTCTCGTTCTCAAATATAATCAGAGAAGGAAATCGCTTGTTCTTCAAGAGAGGAAATAAAGTGTCACTTGGGGAATGGCGAGCGATAGAAAGAGGCAAGGATCGCATACGGTTCGATTGTTTGCCGCGTACATATCTCACGTAAATTGTTTTCACACACGTTCCACGCGAGGAAAGTAAATCGGTATTCGCGTTCCTTCGCGGCGACGTGACAACGTTTCACGTGAAACAAAGTGTCGTGAAACGGCGGCGAAGTAGAAATCGTGAGAGATATCTAGCTGTCTTAATTAACTACCAACTTACGTGACTGCCGAATGGAGGCGGGGGAGGGACGATCGCTTTCGAACGATCCCAACCTTTCGTTCGGAAAATAAAACGAAGACGTTACTCTGTTTTCTCAAGGATCGAGTGTGCAACTTCACTCGAGTTTGGTTCGCTGAACAATACTCGTTATTCTCTTAATTATCGCGATGAGGAGATAAAGCGTTGAATATTCGTTGAATAATAAATTTGGAAAAGGTAAGTGTCATTTTTTTCTTTTTCTCGTTAATTAATACGATGGATAATCGTATAAAGAATATCTTATGCGTAACCTATTTTTGATAAAAACTATTAGTTTAAAAGATACATATTTCAACTTATCACGCGAAAGATAAGGAATACGCGAAGCTACTTGTCTATTTCTTTTCCTTATGCTTTTAAGAAAATATAAATTTTACAAAATTTCGAATGAAATAACGCTTAAATAAATAATTTTTCCTTGAAAGTACATTAATATCTATAAAAATTAATTATTCACTTTGGCATCAAGTTATGCTCTCTTCTACATCATTCAATTTTTATTTGAAATATATTTCCCTGTTAAACAAATGAAACATTCAAGATATTTCATTCTCCTGTACATTTATTAAAATATTTATTAGAACATACATTTATTATATAATTCTAATAATAAAATATCATTCTTTTCTTATAGGATACATTTATCTTCGCCCAATATCATCATCGTTCCACCATTTTATATATATCATCAAAAAAATAATAAATTATCAAGCAAAAGTGAAATTCCTAAATTACATCGATAAATGTGACTTGCGTTAAAGATTTCTTACTCTCACTTTCGAAAATGAAATAACGTAATCATCGAGGTTAAAAAGCAAGATGAAAAATCTCGTCGTCCTCCATCTTAAAAAAGAATTCAAAAAAACGAGAGACGAAAAGTTACCCGTTATTAACGACGAATCGAAAAAAATCCGAGAAAAAAAGATTCGAGGTCGAATATCGAGATGAAGCGCCAACGCCACCATTTCCGGTCACCATTTCTCACGGCCGAACGAAGGTGAATCGTCGTTGCGTGAAACACGAGAGGGCGCGATTGTTGCGGCGGATGAATTTCACGGCGAGTAAAGAAAGGCCGGGTGAGGGAAGAAAAAAAAGAGGAAGAAAAGAAAGAGGAAGAAAAAGGGTGAAAGATGAGGCCACCGAATCGAAAGCGAGTCGAACGGGTCTCGCGAGCACTCTGAGTGCGTTTCCTGTCGGTCGAACGCACTCAGGAAATTGTACCGATTCCTCGTTTTGTTAACCATCGACAATAATGTCGGCCAGGGAACTCAGAAGGTTTCTTATTGCTATTGCATTAGGTGCTCGTGAAGGGTTTCAGTTTTTCATCGAACGAGAGGAAGTATTTGGGGAGGAGTGTGGAGGTATAAGAGCGAATTAATTTTTTCCAAGCGAACTCTCTATATTTTTATCTTTGGAATACTTTACTAGAAATACTAGAACAAGTAGAGATCTTGTAGAGGATATCGTTGCGTTTAAATATAACTCTCAAATGTAATCAATTTGAAAAATAGTTCTTTTTAGCTGTTTCTTTCAAAATCTACAAAATCTACAGTAACTTAATATACCAATATTTGATAAATATTCCATTTATTATCAAAAAATAACAAAATGATTCTGTTTTTCAGTTCAAAAGCTAAAAATTGTCCATTATGTTATTATTGGAACGAATAAGAGACGTGCACCATTAAATTTCAAAGGCTTTAAATGGGACAATCGAAGTGTTTTGATCATATCGGCTGGATTTGTACAATTGTGTCAATTGACATAAAAGTAGCGACGACAACGAGTATTTAAATCGCGCAGCGCAACATAATCGATAGCAGTGGACAGGATTCGCAGTGATAATGGGATTATCGTGTGTTCATTGAACACTTAACGCGACGTAATGTTTCAAAATTTATTAATCGAATTAAATACTCGACTCGAATTCATCTTTCTATAAAGATACCGTTCTGATTCGATACATTCGACGTTTGTGTTGTGAGAAATTACTCGAAGAAAAAAAAAAAAAGAAAAGAAAAGAAAAAGGAAGAAAATCAGAAAAAAAGAGGGGGCAAAACGATGGGTGTGAATAAAAAAGCGAATAAATCGTGCCTATTGTCGCGAAGTAGATCGAAAATTAATTACACGACTGCTCGACAGCCGTGTAATTAGTAATTTCGTTCCAAGGGACAAATTATTCGCGCGATGGAAAAAAATGAGCTGCGGTATTTAGCCTATATGTAGCGAGAGAGAAAAAAAAGGAAACGAACAATCGGATGTAATTAACTCTCGATGAGATGTTTCCCCAATTACGCTTCGAGCAAGGCCGAATCAGCTAATTACTTCCTCAAATTGCATATTTTTTTTCTCTTTTTAACAGTTGCTTTTGACAATTATGAAAAACAATATGCGAAATTTTCTTTCACGTTCAATATCGCGTACGTGTTCATCACGATTTTAATCGATTAACAAATATATTTGAAAAGTTAATTTATTTAAACTGTTGATTAAGCATCAAACATCGAAAATTTCGCGATATTAGAAACGATGAATTCGATTCGATCATTCGAATATCCACCACTAATTGCTGAAGAAGGATTTCTTACTTAAGAGATTAAATTAAAGTATTTCGATCAATTTTCCATCATTTCCAACATTGTAATCCAACATTTATTAACAATCTGAAGGAAATTGTTCTGAAACTATCAGTCAATAATAAAAAAAAAAACAAAATGGTCAATGGTACGAGCAGAAACTTTACGAAGAAACATTGAACGAAATCGAGTTGGATCAATGTTTCAACCCCCTTGGGGGTTGGAAAGACCAAGCGTAAAAAGACAGGCCTCCGCCGGGTGTTATGATTTAGAGGACGTAGATGACACTTGTAAAGCGGCCATTGTTCGACCCGACCCTTTTTGCATGGCGGGTCCATGGCGATCCATGGTGATCCCCGAGCGAGGGGATCCTATTTTGCAAATACCGCGCTAACGACTGGAAATCAACGAAACAGGGCCACGGCCGGGTGATTTATCGTATCCTGTTGGCGGAACGATGTATCACACCCGTGGAATATCGGGCCGAATAGAACTGAATTTCCTTCGTTTGCATAACTCACAACTTACGCCCGGTTGGGATTTTTAACGCGAGCTGAACCGTGCGTGAAAAAAAAATATCGCCAACGATATTCCACTATTCCGCTTCGAATCTCTCGTTAAAATAAATAATTTTGTGACCGTGCTCTCCGAATTGTTTAAAAAGTGAGTGAAAAGAGTATATACAAGATCCCTATTCCTGTTAAATTGTCATGGAAAAAAGAACGAAGAGATGATTCGTTGAAATATAGTTAATGTTCTATTTCTATTTTCAGATAATTTTATCGAAGTTGTTTCGTTTGTACAATTTTCAACTACGTTACGAAATATTTCAACGCCAAACGGGACGGTCTGTAGAAAAAGTTACTGCCAACTTTTTATTTCTGTTAAATTGCTGTAAAATAGAGCAACGTGTAAAAAATATTTATCGCCGATGTTCTATCATTATTTTGAATCTTTTGTTTAATGTAATTCTATTGAAACTCTTTCGTTTGGATAATTTTCAAACCGTGTTGAAATATTCTTTTTAACACCGGTGAAACGATCTGTGAAAAGAATCATTGCAAACTCTTTATCTCTGTAAATTGTTATAAATGTCACGGATATTTTATTTCTTTCAGATCGTAATTAAAAATGTTAAAAAATATTTCTTCTTTCTTGTCTGTTTGCCCTTGAAATATGACTTAAAAAAAAAAAATAATCCTGACAACGAAGAGAGAAAGAATCAACAATAAAAGAAAAAAGAAAAAAGAAAAAAAATGATCGAATCTAATGAAGCGATTAACATAAATTTCAGTAATCAAGATGCCTCGATACAGATGTAAACGAGAGTTGTATGTATCGTGGTACAGAGAGAATAGTGGAAAAAAATTAGCCGAGGAACTCAAGCCAGCTTTAATTAAACAAAACTCGACCAACTATTCGGCGTTCGTTCACATTTTTAAATTCACGTGAAATTCCTACTGGTCCCCGCCACAGTGATGCGACTTGGCTTAATGCTCGCGCTGTGAAATAAAGCGTGAAAAAGTGAATATCACGTCGCTTACGAATCATGAAAAAAACCGCTTATATAATCCTGTTGCTTTATAATTCCTGAAAAAATACATTTGGATAATTTCTGACAAAAAAAAAATGGCCATTCACGAATGTCGGAATGATATTTTGACTAGATGAAATAATCTGCTCGATTTGCTCGATTGCGAAAAAGTACTGGGATATAAAATGAATAAAGAAAAAAACGTTAAACGTTTGATAATATCAAAGGTTAAGAGTATCTACATCCGTTATTCTTTTAAGAGACTATTTGTAAAAAGACTTAATTACTTGGAAGTCCAATTATTTTAAACATTAAAAAAGAAAAAAAAAAGAAAAAAAGGCCATTCTAATATTTCTTATTTTTTTCCATTTTCTCCTTCCTTCTCTTCGGGACAAATTTTTCAACTCTCTAACTATACGCGATTAAAAAGAATCGTTCGAGTTACTTAATTTGATAAAAGCTATCTCACTAATAGAAAAATTAATACCTTCCATTTAACAGACCATTGAGAAGCTCTTTTTTCCCCTAATGGCCGTTTCAAAAAGATTAATTTCCCTGTATCGTTTAACTACAGCAAAAATGAAGTCAATATCTTAGTTGAATTCTTTTGGAGAAAATATTCCTTGTATTCCTTCGTTTGAATATACATTTCGTGTGATGAAAAACCGTGAACAACGCAATGGATGTTTTCGAATGATGAGCAATCATTAAAAAAAGAGTACACAGATAAAATAACAATCGTCCAATTTGCAAGATCGAGTTACAGCGCAAACTGTATCCGAATAAAAGGGTTTTCCGTGGAAATATAGGGATTTTTTTTTTCGCGTGCATGTAACCGACCATGCACGCGTCTCGCACACACATGTACACAGGGCTCGGCTTAACAAAAGGGCAGCGCGTGATAAATCTCATAGGGATAGTGAAGGGGTTAAAAATTAACCCGGTTGATGCTGCTCACCCTCCATATCCCGGTTATTTATCATGATCTACAGTTTATTGTTCCTAGGGAATTTGCTGGGAAGTAGAATTCATCTTTAACGCGTGCCAGCATGAAGGAACAATCGAGATTAATCGAGTACAATTTACAGGGAAAATTTGATATTAATTCGAAAATAATAATGGAACAGTTAAACTCATTTTCAATGATAAATGACGCTAAGTGAGAAAAATTCACGGTAATTATTTAGGGATCGATGTAACTTGTACTTACTAGAGAAGCCTAATAATTATTATCCTAAATAATTATCATATTCATTGATTACAGTTAAAATCCTCTGCATCTGGATTTTATCGAAAAGGAGAGAAGTCGACATCGGGAAAGAGAAAATCTTGTACTTATCCAAAACAATTCCAAATCTCAGAAAGTATCGAATATCGAAAATACATTTGCAAATGATTAAAAAAAATCAAGATCGATCCTAGAAAAGCCTATCCTAAATAATTATCATATTCATTGATTATAGTTAAAACGCTGTGCATCCGGATTCTATCGAAAAGAAGAGAAGTGGAAGTCGACATCGGGAAAGAGGTCGGTCTAAAGAGATATTCGGCCGTTCTGCTTTTTCCTCCCTTGGAAGGAGGAGAGATGCTATTTAATTGTGATTAACGTGCAACCGGAGGAAGCTGCACCCGTAGAAATAAAATTAAAACGGATAAATACTGCGCACTGCGGTATTCGCCGCGTTCCCAGAGGTGGTTGCACACACGCCACCCCGTGCACCCCACTTGAAACCACTCTGCGAACCACCCCTTCTCGCCGTTCTCTGTGTTCGCGTCCCTTTTTAACCCCGGCTTTGCCATCACCCTCCTCCCGCCTTTCTGTCGCGCCCGTGTACGAGACCGTGTACAATGATGAGAACCTCTTCTTCTCGTATTTTCGTGCGTTTCTCGTTCCTAGCCACCGCCGACGACGATGGCCGCGAATGATATCGAGCGAGCAATTTCCGTGCAACGATACCACGTGTAATGACACGAGGGTCGAAACGGGTTATTAAATCTTCATAACCAGCTTGTTTTACGGCCAAGATACCCTCCGATTCTTCAACCACCCCTTCGTCGTGTTAATCGCGTAACAAGAACGATGCACCACGTCGCGGCGCCACGAAGTCGGAGAAAGATAATTAGGGTTTTCTTTTTTCTTTGTTTCCTCTTATTTTTTGCTCGATTAACGTCGTTCCTCTGTTTTCAATGGTGGTCCCTTTTTGTTAAAAATTGTTTATCACTCCAATGGTAAATTCAGAGGAAGAATTTCCATTCGAGAATACGTAGATATTTTAAATAGAATTTTTATATTCGGGGGTGGATCTGGTAAATTTTGAACATTCAAAGTTTTTCTTGGTTTATTTTTCATTGATATTGAAACTTATGGTCAAGATCACACAATCAAAATTTACTAAATTTAATAAGATTCTAATACCTATTAAGACTCTAATACCAGGAGAATAGAGCATGATTACTTTTGAATAGTTTCTCTAATTGCTATACAAATGTCTAAGATTTCCTTCTCTTCACTCCAAAGTCGATCGATATTTCAAGAGTCCGTTCGAGCAATCCAATAATTCCGTTTCTTTTTTTATTTCATCAAAGAATATTTCCCGAATGAAACTATCGACAGGATAGAAGGAAGGAAGGAAACGTCGCGTGCAAGAATCGTTCGATTATCGTTGAAAATTTTTAAAACCCACGATATTAAAAAAAAAAACCCGTCGATTCCCGAAACGAGCACGAATTATCGTCGAACGTGCAAACGTGGAAAAACCGCCATCTTGCCTCGAAACGAAACGTCGTCGCGCTCGATTACTCGATTACTACTCTACCCTTTGGGAAGAGCACGAAGGTAGTGCAATTTCGCGCAATTCTCGCCGGTGTTCCCGGGGTCAATTACGTCGAAACGTTACCGCACAATACTACTCGACGAAGCTTGCACGCTGTATACGCACCATGGGGCCAAATTATGTCAGGTATCGGCTACATTAGGAAGCCATTGTGTCTCGTGACCGAACGAGGCATCGAACGTCCCGTGTAACCGGCTCATTGTCGGCCCGGGGCTCGAATAAATCTTGATAATTAACCACGTCGAATCGATCCCCCCTCGAACTGTGACCGATTTACGGGACGATCTTGAACAACAAGTGCAGCGGTATAATTGCAAAGTTGGATGGCAAAAAATTCTCTGAATCGTCGAAGTATTATCTAGAGAGGGGTATTTTCAAAGATCGTGATTCGAATGTGTGTCTTGCAAGAAGCGTTTTCGTTTTCCCGGAAAAGTCGACAGAATCGGCTTTGCTCGGATACTTTTGACGGGAATAATCGTCTTCCACGGAACGTTTTTCGGTTTTGTAGCTTCGATATCGCGGCTCCGTCGTACAATAAATATCGTTTACGGAAATTCTTAAGAGGAACCAGCTCTGTTGCTGGAATATTATAGAAAAAAATCGCGAAAATACTGGGAGCAAGAGTAAGTATTATTTCTTTTTTTTTTTTTTTTTGGAAATCGAGTTAATGTGGATGACAGAGAATGTAAACGTCTCAAAACGAAATGGGTGGAGAATTGGCTGTTGAGAACTGTGTTGCTCAACTCTTCGAAATACAATTTCCAAACTAATGGAAGTACACTGTTTTCCATTGCTGCCCAGTTCGTAAGGTGCATTGTCTTTCGTCTGAAAATCGAGGGAGCACAGAACACATGGACGTAGAAAGCGTTTGCATTCATTAATTACATAAAGGCTAAACATTAAGGCCAAGTTGGACACCCGCTAGATTTCTAATCAAGATCTCTCGACGTGTGTATATAAATTGATTGCAAAACAGACATGATTATTCATACGTATCTCTAATTATTTCTGCAATTACTGCAATAATTTATCTGCTAATTCTTATACTCGGTACCTAAACTCAAATTATATTAATTCTAATAATTGCAAAAATATAAGATCGTTAAAAATTTCTTTTCTTTCGTTCACAATTTTAATTAAAATACGCCTTATCTCTTTGAGAAAAACATTCGTCGAATTCTTTGAATAGTAGCGCATAATATAGCTAGAGAGGAAAAGAGAACGAAGAGGAGGATTCGAAGGTCTACAGGGGTTGTCGCGGAGGGAAAACAAGAGTAAGAGATGCGTCATCATTGGCGGCCTGGAGGCAAGCTTCAAAGCCGAATCGCGAAGCCGAGAGAGAGCTGATTAACCACGAATATTAACGAATGAAGGAAAAGGGAAAGGGTGGAAAAATCGTATTTCTTTCCTCCTTCGAATCTCTAATTTACCGCGTTTCAAAAATAAAAAAATATATCTCACGTTAATTAGAGCTCTCTTCATCCGTAGAGAGATCGAACGAGAGATTTCGTTATTCGATTTATTTCTCTTCTTTCCCCATTTTTTTCCACCCCCTTCGCGACGACGAAGGAAAAGATTTCGTCACAATTCGGGCGGAATTCATCGTGGATACGATGATTGGAGAATTTCGCGAGCTGGAATTAAACGAGTGTAGCCAGCTGATTCACACTAGAAAGAATTTAACGGTATTAACAGTGCAGCGAGCAGTGACGACAGATGGCCGTGGAAGAAAAGCGCGATTAAACGTGGCTCGCCCTGCCGCCTTAATTAGTCCAGATTTCTCTTGGCTCGCGAGGAGCACCGAAAACGGCACGACCTTACCCTATCTACGATCTAATAAAGTTCACGGCACGTTCGTCGGCCCCTCCCTCCATCCATCCATCCATCCAGAAGGAAGAAAGCGAGCGCTTTTATTTCGCGGCCCTTGCTGAATCGCGTCGAACGAGACTACTGCTCGAGAAGAAGGGGAGAGACGTGGATGGATCTCTCTTTGTCGTTGCCAGAACTTGCACACCGTTTGATTTTCTCCCGTAGATAGCGGACAAGGACTGTAGCTTCTATTTAAAGCAATGGTGAATCACGGTCTTTTAGCCTGTATTTATAACGGAAGAATAAAATAATCAAGAAGAAGAAGAAGAAGAAGAAGAAGAAGAAAAAGAGCATTGACTCGAAAGGAAAGTTGCTCTTCAGCATATTTTCTTGCGAAATACGTAAGCTGCCTGTCCATTCGTGGTATTAGTATTAACGATAAATGGTTAAAATAATTGATGAACGATCGAGGCTACGGATATAATGCTGTCTTTCCTCACTTTTTCAACAAGATGAAGTAATTCGAAGGAAATATTTCTCGTATTTTATTAAATATATTCATTTTAAATTTTCCTTTTTTACAACTATCGTAATTGTTTCAGGATTGATTTCCTTAAAAACAAGGGTTTCCTTCGAGCAAATGCTTAGCGTGGATGATGTGAAAGGAATAACGCGTATTAAACGCATAAAGTTAAACATTTCTTCGTGATATGTTTACCTGGTAAAATTACGGAATAGGAAGGCAAAGCTGAAAGCTTTTCTTTTCGCTCCGTTATTCCAGACGAACGAATCTATCAGATGCACCGTAAATGGAACAAGGGTCAAGTACCCCTGCGCTCCGGTTCTTTCTGGTGGCGCAGTAAAACACGCGAGACTGATAATTGGCACCGATCCTACAGCGTGCACGAGTCACATGGGACGACATATATTTTTTTTAATAATCACGCAACGGGATGACCCGCTTCGAGAAAGGGGGTGAAAAATAATTCAATTCGCACACATTTCCCGATGGTAAAACGAATCTCTTTCTTTATCTTTCCTTTGTCTTTTGATATACAATATTTTGAAAAAAAAATACGAGAAGAGCAAAGGCGCGGATCCAATTTCCGTAACGTCGTCTGCAAACGCGTTAAAAGAGGGCTATAGACGAGCCCTTTTTTATCGAATCACCCCCGTTTCCAAATTCCTGATGCGCTTTTTTCTCGTTTTCTAAATTACTGATATTCGAGGGAATATAAATATTGGAGATATCTCGTAAGAATAGAAGAAACATTCGCTGAAATTTAACTCTTTTGCGACTTGATGGAACTCGTATGAAAAAAGATATTTACATGTATATATAACTTCGCGATGTGATTAAATATGGTTCTTGCGCGATATAATTACGTACAACGTCGTGCAGCAATTAAACAATCTATAAAAAACATCTTCTTGAATAAATAACTTATTACTCAGCCATTTTAATTTCAATTCGAATCGAACGAATTAAAAATATCGCGAAGAATCGCATGATACTTATACTCACAAGTATTAACGAACTATAAATTTCATACAACCATTTTTTATATCCAAATAACATACAATCCATTAATGCAAATCCATTTACATAATCAATCATAGATTAATATCTGCCGAATAAAACTCCATCTTTATATCGCTTTGCATCTTTCCTCCACACGAAAAATTATATATAACAATATATACAACAATAATAGATTAATTACTAATCGAAACTTGGAAAGACTGAAATTCCAAGAAAGAGGAGTGGCGAGAACAACGAAACCCACGCGGATTTTTAATTAACGGAGGAAAATTAATCAACCTCTCGTTTCAAGCATCGAGAGGGATCGCTAATGAACTGGCTCTCGTGTCGAAATCAGCCACGTGCCGGCAGATTCCCTCGCGGAAAATCCTATTTCGCCGCCGATTCCCGATGAATTCGGGCGGCGAGCAATTTCATCAGGCTCGTGTCTCGGCCAGGAACGCGAACGCACACACACACGTGGATCCGAAACCGTGTGTTCGAATTGCACCGTCTCGTGTAAACACACGTATGAGCCGGCCACGCGTGTCTACGGTCGGGGCTATTACTTATTACCAGGTCGAGATATTAATCATGGTTATCCTTGCGGAGTCAGCGCCTCAACGTTTTGCATAAAGCGAAACGAAACACGGCGGAACGGATGTTTAAGGAAGGGAAATTCGCTCGGGTTTGGGGAATTGTGCGTGGTTACCGGTGGAGAAAATTGGAATTCGTGGGCGAACAAATTATATTTTTCGATGTTTAGAAGGAGAGTTTTCACTCCTGTTTGAATCTTGGCCACGAGGATTTGGCATCTACGAGAAATTTATTCGATTGCAATTTTTTTATCACTTCTTATCGGACTTTCCTCGTTATACAATTCAAACAGTGGCTGGGATATTGATAACGAAGATGTACGCCGTGTAACTTTACGAATCATCATTGAGCATTAATATAAAGAGAAGAAGAAGTTTCAACTTTGAAAGTTAATACAACGAGTGGTTTCGTACGAAAGACACCGGTAAAATTATATTTCTTTTAATTCTTCTCAAGATTATTTCAAGATGAGACAAATACGAGCACGATTGTAAGCAATGTTCTATGCAATTGTTTCGAAACATTTCAAATTCATTTTAATCCATCTCATCTGTAATTATCCTACGTACAAGTGACGATACCGCTTATAACATTCGCAATCTTGCTCCAAGTATTTTACGGTTCAAAGATTATCGTGGCGAAAGATAAACAGCATTCAAACCTGGGCTTCATCTCGCTCCGCCGTCATTCTTTCGCTGGCATTTGTGAACACGCGGAAATTAAAGCGCGTAAAAACGTGTACAGGCGTGGAGTGGTAGGGAAAAAAAAAAAAACCGGCTCATGGTTCATTTGCGGACGACACGGAGATGGGTTGACGAGCGACACTATTGTCTCGTAACCGCGTTGTAATTCCAACAATTCGCGTCACGATTGCACTCTCCGCGATATTATTTCATCCTCGAAAAGATCCTACGATACTTTTGCGATTGTTGTCGCGCAAAATGCATTTTTGCGCGATCAGTGGAGATATTAAAAGTAACGTATGCACGTAAAATCGACGAAAAAAGAGGAAAAACTTCGAAGATTTCGTCTCGTAGATGTTACAAAAGTTTTCAAGAGAGATTTAACAAACGAAAAAATCGCAGAGACTTTGATTATCGAGGAAAATATATTCGTTCAGCGTTGACTTTCTGAATTGTAATTACGATGGGGATCATTATATCGCGCGTGTATAAAAATTTTTCCAAAATTCTCGAACTATGTGAAGCAACAACAAAATGTCGAATGTCGATCGGATATTTTTAAACTACGAATTATGCAAAAATGTCGAAATGAAAGAACAAGTCGAGTTTGCTGCCTCGTGGGAGCAACATTTAAGTAGAAATACGAGAGGTTACGTGAATATGCAAATTCGCGTGATGTTGAGATCCACTCGACTCGAGGATAACCGTCTTGGTTTCCTTCTGGTCGGAACGAGCCCAGATCGGAAACTCTAACCCTCGATTAAATATTTACACGAAACCCTCGGCAGAGAACCACTCTGGAACGCGATCGAGATTAATCTTGAACGTATTTGTCCGGCCGGAGACAAGCTGGCAAATAACCGGTTTAAACTATTTATCGAAACTTAGCTTTCCGTGGAGGCTAATGCAAAACCGGAACATAGACAAGGTTAATGAAAGGGACAGGATGCCGTTCATACACGTGCAAGTTGCAACTTCTTGTTGCAACAAGAAGAAAAAAGGAACGATCAATCGACTAATTTCACGATCAAATAAGGGAGTAAAATATTTTTCCGATACTCGATGCTCGTTAAACGTTGAGCTAATTAAAAAGGAATAAGAAGATAGAATATTAATCTCTTATATACATCTCTTACATTTTATTTTAACTGATGAAAACTCGTACGAACTTTTACTTAAAGACGTTTTAAAGATTCAAAGAAATGCTCTAATTTATTTATCCTAAAGGAAGTGGAAAGAAAACGATAAAATTTTCACACGAAAAATATCATATTTCGAAAAATATCATATTTCGCCTAAAGAGAGGAATAGAGTAGAGTAGAAATGAGGCCGATTATGATATTAATATACAAGCGCTAGTAAAAATTGACAGAGGGAGTGTAAACGATTCTCGAATTGACAGGTGTTGCAAACGGCTATTAGAAAATTCACGAGGCGAATCGGCGTGTAACGATCTGCCTCCGTTGGAAGAGAGGGATGTCCATGGGGGAGAGGGATGGATGGGTTCAGATCCGCGCGGAAAGCGAATTTAAATGGGGCTCTGTCGCATCGGTTACAAATAATACAGAGTTACGTTTGCACGTTTGGACAAACGCGTTCAATGGCAATTACACGTGACCAATTATGCAAGCTGCGTCCCGGTTATTTAACACGACCCGTGCACACGAGGAACCCTATTGCGTTTAATCGCGATGCATCTTCGAAACAGTATCTCGTTTCCAACCAAATTGAACCGTGTCCAAATTAACTGAAATTAATTTCCCGTTCCCGAATTTTTTCGTTGAATTAGATCTAAAGTCAACGCCCTTTGTCGATTTTCGATTCCACAAGAGCGCCACAGGTGGAAAGAGAAAAGAAAGGAGGAAGGGAGGAAGAGAGGAATGAAAAGAAAACGAAAAGAAAAAACAAAAGAGAAGCACTATGACAACGAAGAGAGAAGCCAATCATTATCCTCGACGAACAGAGCTAATTAACAAATACAGTTCTCCCTCCTCCTTTTCTCTCCCCTTTTTCTTTTTCATCGAGCAGAATAAACATAGAATTTCGTTCCGTGAATAGCGAATAGCTGGCATGGTTTGACGATGGTATGCACGCATACCGCGCACGCACAACCGCGTGTGCGTGGAAATCAGATCGGGGAATCGGGTCATCGAAAATGTGGAACCGGTTCTCGAATCTATTTTCCGGATTCCGGGCGCACGAATAATACGCCGAATTTCCCTGGATCATCCTGGACATCCGTGAAAAGAGTGACGGGCTGAGCTATGCGATGCATGCGTGTCGATGGATTTGCTTTCTAATTGTTTCATCGATTAATGAACAAGGCGGTGAGTGGAGGGGCGCGAAGGACGATAACACGCGACGAATTGGTAAATTGCTTTTGCAAATTTGGCCAGTGACGTGTAACTTTGAATGGATATTGCGGGAATGCATCGTTTTCGGGATTGAGGAGAATCTGTTTGGATGCTCGAAATTTTGTCAGAGTATTTTGATTTGTGAGATCTTTCAAGTCATATAATTTTTAATGCAAGTGTCTCGATAAATGTTGAATTTCAGCGATGTATCCGTCGTATCGATTGAGATTCTTATATTTTCTTATTCGTTTTTGGATAGAGATACGAGTGGAATTATTGGAAGAACTTAGAAAAAATGAATGGATTTGAACTAGAGGAGCGGATGTATGGGAGGATTGTGCAGGGAAGAGTATTTTTAAAACGCGTAGAGAAACCGGCGCAAGAAATTTTAAATAGAAATCGGTGAAAAGCGTCTCCCAGACACTGACAATCTTTAACTCGTTTTGATCGTTTTGATCCGTTGAAAGTTTAACCTAAGAAATTTTTATTACACCGTTTTTAATACGATAAAGGGCGAAAGATCTCGATGGAGAGATTCCTTTGAAAAACCGCTTTACCGCATATTGCATTCCCGCTGGATGGATAATATTGAAAGCCAATTGCTCGTTTTGCGTCCAATAAACGGTATTCTTTCAAAAGAAATACTTACAATCGTCCGATAACACGGGTTAGATCGAATCGATGAACGGAAATTAAAGTCCAGGTCGGGCCGATAAAAACGATACACGGCCAACGGAATGGGACAACCGCGTCCATTATTCAACTTTTTCCACACGCTTTTGTATCTGCATAACCCTCCTTCCCATTGTCCTTCTATTAAAAACGTTTATAAACGCTTGGGAAAGCCCTTTGACCCGATAAAATCTCGATAAATCACGAGCGTGCTTAAGTTTCTTTAAATCGTGGAGAAATCCGGTACTGGGGACGATTTCTATGGCAAAGAAAGAAAGAAAGAAAGAAAGAAGAAACAGAAAAAAAGGGAGAAAGTGCAAGGATGAAACGAAAAAAAAAAAAAGAACATCGATAAAAGACTGGGAAAAGTATTCAAATGGTGTGAAGATCTTACTATCTTACAAGGAAACTTATCTAATTCCTGGTTTTAAAATTCTGATTTTAATGGAAGTTTATGCGCATGTATAGAGTATAACATGGTTATACATGAAGTAATATTTTATATGATAAAAAATCTCTTTGATGAGGTGAAATTTATTCTCAAAGTTTTTGCATTTTCTTTCGCGTTTCGAATGCAATTTTTGTTTGCAATTATTTTACGACAAGATGATAGGGTATTAAAATCTGAATAAGAATAAAAAAAGATAAAGGAAAATTTTAATCTTCATCGTACTTGATAACATTAATTGTTTTCAATCAGTACGAACAATTTAATTTTTGAATATAGATGTTTCCAAATTTCTTTCAAAAAAAAAAAAATCTACCGTATTTATCAAAATTTATCAGAACTTTTTCAAAAGATGGCACATTCAACTTTAATCGCGCACGTGAAAGGGAAGATGCGTTGAGGATGTGAAAGGAGCGAAGAGCGAGACGGATATATGGTAAAACGCATCGCGTTGTAAAGTTTTTGGTGAAATTCGCGCGATTTACACCGTGGTGAATAAACATCAACGAGGAGGGCCGTTTAGCGGGGACACAGTGAAAATATCACCGGGCCATTTGTTAACAACGCTTGTTCTACGTCGTGAACGCAACGCGCCGTTCACGCTCTCATTTTTATCGGTGATTTTTAGATCCGACCGACACGCGCGAAAGGAACACCCTTAGAAATTTTAACTCGTCACCCGACATGCCATGCCGTAAAAACGTTTATCGTGTCCACCCGTTCCCTTGGTCATTTGCACAGGGTGGAGATCCCCCTTTAATAATTCCATCCGGGTATACACGCGATTCGAATTCCCTGGATTAGGGTGAATAAGTCAGGGGAAAGATGGATCGATTACGAAAAATTAATCCATTGGATCCATAGAAACGTTGCATTGCAATTGATATCATTTCGAATTGGTTAATAATCAATTTTGGATTGGTTACTTTAACATTTGGAATTGTAAATAATTCACAGATATCATTGATTTAATATCAATGAGTTTGAATTCGTTTATATTATTACAATTTTTCAATTTGTTTGGAATTTCTTAAAGGATTTAAAAATAGAGGAAGGAACGAAGAGAAAAATACAGATAGAATGCAGATTTTTCGCGGAGAAAAGGAAAGAGTTTTTTTTTTAAATTTTCCAATGGATCTGCAAAGTTTGTACATACGAATGCGCTCGATCATGCAATCTTAACAGAGACGAAAAATTAAGTTTTGGCAAAAAATAGACAAGAAAAAGAAAAATGAAACTGGAATGCAGATTTTTGCCGGAAAAGGCAAAAACGAATTTCACGGATCCGCAAGATTTGCGTACCAAATGTTCGATCATGCAGTCTTAATCCAACAGAGGCGAAAAATTAAATTTGGCAAGGGTAGAGAACTGGATGAAAACGAAAAAGTAAGAGCATGGTGTGCGGAATTTTAGCAGATTTTTTGACAGGAAAGGGAAAATGATCTAATCATCGGTCGAACTAGAAATTGACGAAAAACTAAAAATCGATGTTGACACGAGGCATCGCAATCGAAAAAATTAACGAAATTAAAGAAATAATTAAAGAGATTGAAAGAGGAAGACCGTAATTTTTGGCGACCAAGCAAACGGGAGAGGGAACGATTTTCGCGAATCGGCTCGCGCTCCGAATGCTCGATCATGCAATCATCGTAACTCGACAGAGACGCGCGGGGACCGTTTTCGATCGTGGCTTTTCGAGTTTAATGGCCGAATCGTTTCCTGCAGGATCGCGCGATTAGTCCGCTCCATTAGAGCGTCAACGATTAACGCCGCTCCACCGACGAGGAGAAAATCGCGAAGGGGGAGGAATCTTCTCGCGTGGATCGACAGAATAGTTTCCCAACGCCTATGGAGGGGAAAAAAAAAAAAAAAAGAAAGAACGTATGCGGAGGCGCTTTATTGCCGATCGTAAAAGTGGATCAACCGCGATTTCGTTACCCGGCTCCGAGAACACGGAATATGGAAGAACCATATTACCGATTCCGGTATATGATTTTACAGTGCTGGTTCAACGTTCCTTCCTAATAATAGAAAAATTCAATTTCGTTGACTTTCGATTAACGGTGTATCGATCTCGGGGCAACTAATAATTTCGACATGGAATCACTCGATTGGTACGCGTTGGCCAATTCAAATACGAATTTCAACGTCCCAATTTCGATAGTAATATCGCAATGGACGAGTTGATCACCGTTTTATCAAACCGTCGAATCAGTTACAACGTTTCGAATCGGATGGTAATAAGGATTTACATTTGGGACGAGAAAATTCGATTAGCCTATCGCGCTTTCTATCGTTCTATCTCGTGGGACGAAATTCAAAAATTCTCATATACACGCGGTTTGTAAATTTTACCGAATCTATCAATTTTGTTATTTGAAAATTGAAACGTGGAATTTAAATAAAAAAAAGAAAAAAAAAGAAAAGAAAAAAATAGATTTTCCTTCAACAGATCTGTTTTGTGTATTAATTCTGGAAAACGCAACCGTTTAACAAATATTGTTCGATCGATAATTTCGAGAAAAGAAATGAATTAAAGTCGTCTCAATTTTTCTTTTAATCGAGCTTATTTTCCATAAATTATTCTTCTTAAAAAGTATCGGAGAGATTAAGATTAACCGGGTCAAAAATGGTTAATTTTTTTACCAGGAACGATCATATGTTATACGACACACTGTGTATCATTTTAAAATTTCACTGTTTCAAGCAAATTTCAACGCGAAAGCGGTAAGTCTATTCTAATGGCTGTACCCAGAGAAATTTAAAGGCAAGCTGGCATGGAAGAAGCAAATTACCTTGCATTACGCGTTACCGCTAACGACACTCGATGTTGCGGAAACAAACAACGTTCGTGGAACCTTTCTCGAATCGAAAGACCGTTCCGATAACGGTCAAGTGTAATTCAGAGCTCTCCTCCAGAAAGATATTCCGGATGGCTTTCACTTGGCTGACCAACGTAACGGGTTGCCGATTACGCTCGTTTCTCGCTGGTAACGGTAGATTTTTCGATCGGAATCTGGATCGAGATCACGTCCGATCCGGTTGAAAAGTGAAATTGAGAAGAAAGAGCGAATGTATGCTACTTATGCATTCTACCAAAGCGATCGTTCGTTATCGTTGGAAAGTATCTGGTTATGATGTACAAAATATCTTTGACAGAGTATATTTAGAAATTAGAAATGTAAAAATCTTATTTGCAATAGATTCATTCTCGTAAAATTATTAATTTTGAAAAATCTAGGAAGTGATAAAAGGAAAGAATTATTAATAATTATTCTAACATCTATTAATTATCTATATACTTAACTCTTTATCTAATTATCTATCTATGTAATTATCGGATACAAAAAAGAAATTTTTTCTGAAGAACAAAGTTCTTGTAAAATCTAAATTAACGATAAGTCTATCGGTATGTGGAATTTCGATTTGGAAGAAGGAAGAAAAAAAAAGGTTTCTTAAAAATAATCGGAAATCATACAGATATGGATGGATTCGGGTTGTTTATATGGACAGTGTAATAACGTAGTAACGATATTTTATCAGAAGAAAGAACGTTGAAATATTCGCGGTGCAATCGCAACACTCCGCATTCCAGGCAGAAAATTACGGTACTATAAATCAGAAAATGTTGCGGTGTACCAAACGCCGATATCGTCGATACGCGAAACCAATTTTAATATTCCGCCGAAAAACACGATTATTGACCAACCTTTTTTCCCTTTATTTCGTTAACAAAGAAGTATTAAAAAAAAGAAAAAAGAAAAAAAAGATCTAACAAGTTATCGACGAAAGTTCGGTTAATATTTTCGTGCGTTTCTTCTCCATGTTTCTAAATAATTTGAACGAAGCCTGTTGAACGTTGAAAATTTTTATGCAACGATTATTTTAATCCTCGATGGGCGAAATAACCCAGATAAAACGAAAAAATTCCACGTGAGATTTTTCACGCGTATCGAAATTTTGGAATTTTTTTTCCCCCCAATTTTTTAAATTTTACTGAAAAATAAATAACATTGAATCAATTTTTAATCAACTTTGACACTCGATCATAATCGAAACCGGTTTGAAATGTTCTCGCGATTCGCGCGAGAAAATTTACGTTGTGTTTGCCAATTTGTCAGCAAATTACGATCGAAACGATCGACTTGACGTCGAAACGCGTCAAAAATAAATTCACGCAAGATTTATTCACAGATTTATTCACCGATTGCTTGAAAGACGAACACATTAGTAACCAGAGACTTGAACACGTGGGTTCATTCACGAGGCAGTAAACACATCAGTCAATCTTTCGTACCGTATTAATGTGTACGGGATAAAACGATCTCGAATGCAAATTTAATGCAGATTAATGCAAATTTTGCGATGTCATCTTATCAAACCGCGTGAAACACGGTTACAATACATTCAGGATTTTCAGGATATTCAGGATTTTCGAAAATATATGAAATGGAAGGCATTGAGAAAATTTTCCAATTCCGATTATATCCAATTTTAAAACAGAAAATAATATCTTGCTATATCGAAATGAATATATAGTATTGTTACGAGTCTATCGGTTCATTAATTAACGCCAAAGAAATTTCGAAAATAAAATAATCGATTAATGGAATTAATCATCAGTCAGTCGTTTAATTAATATCAATCATCGATTAATAACACTGATCATCAATCATTTATTTTTAATCGAAATTTAAATCAAGTTCTATTTGATATATTTAATTAAAGGTTTATTTAAACGTTCATTATATATGATTTACTGTTAACGTTGATTGGAGCTAAAATCAGAACTAAAGGATCGGAGCTAAAATACTAATTTTCCGATAAAGATACTTTAATTAACGACTGAATAAATAAATTACATTCATTATCGATCAAATAAAAATTTAACTGTTAATCATGATCGTTATCATTTAATCGCAAATTTGCATTAAAAAAATTGTACGTTAAAACATTGAATTAAACGGTGCGCAATATCGATAACGCTTTGCCGTGTCAACATTTTTGAAATACGCGAAAGAAGAATATTTGCCACGTTATTTCCTGTTAATGAGACTTTTTATGATGACGTTCAAATGTTAATCTGCCACAGTTCTTTCCAAGTATCGTAGCTAATGACTCGCGGAAATCATCGGATCGTGAAACATGGAATATCGCGATTTATCTATATTTATCCATATAATATTTGTTACCAAAGAGATAGAACAGTGTTGGAAATCACTTTCACTCTCTTTTCTGCTTATACGTATCCTATTGTTTCATCTAATCTAATTAATGTGTTTACGAGAAAAAATAATATAAAATAAAAACGAGTTGGAGACGAGAAATCGAAAAAAAATTGCTTTCGATTGTTAAACGAGGCTTTATCCCAGTTAATTGGAAATTTAGAAAAAATACAGGATTGAAGAATCTTTAATAAAAGCAATAATTAGCTCTTATTTATATAGTGCTATTAATTGTGCTAATTAATGTCACATCGAACGACTTCAATTAACATATTATGTATAATTAAAAAAAAATTCTGTTAGAACCTGTTAGTGAATATTAATATATATATATTAAAACAATTTACATAAAATAATTACTATAATAATGAATATCGTACAAGGCTTGAAGATATGATGCAATCTTGTACAAGATCTAATTCTCCGATGAAACGATAAATAATAAAAAGAAGATATCAGATATGCATTAAACTAAAATAGTGACAAAGTGATTAGAAATATTATAAATATTGAAAGAAGAAAGAAATATTACAAATAAGAAAGAAAAATTAATGCTAAAACAAAGATAATATTATAACATATGGAACATGTATAAAAATTCATAAATATTTACGAACGTATTCAATATTAGAAAAAAATCTGACCGTCTATGTTTCATCATCGCGTTCTTGGAACGAATTATTGAAATTGTTTACAAAGTCACATAAACGATCGTAAGTAGCTAATAAGTAACTAATAACAATAAGATGTTATTTATCTGTATATGTATATATGTACGTTATTCACCGCGTGTTAACCATTTGTTACATTTAGCATTACGCTAACTTGAACTCGTTCAATTTCCGAGTTCCGCATGACACGTGAACAGATCACGTGATAAACTAGATTCAAATGGAATTGGTACAAGTGACGACGCAAAAGACGTTTATTATATCGCGAAATAATTGAGACAATGTTATGAATATCTATATCTATATCTATATAAGATCGCGTTTAATAACTGGATGAACATGATATCGAAAAATTCGAGTCGAAAATCGCATTTTCGTTGTTGCAAAATCACTTCTGGAATCCATTAATAAAATATCGATATACATCGCGCGAAAACGAAAGGAACATGGAACGAGAATACTACGCAAGCTATGCAAAAAAAAGCACCCTTCGAATTTCTACTGCCTATTATTCGATAATGATATGCAATTGAGATTAAAGTAATTGTCATGTTATCAGTTTCATCGCGTGCAAATCAAATCGTAGAAATTCGAGCAACGTATATTGTCAAGGGGGAACGTTATTGCATACCTTTCGTGGCGTGGGGCTGCGCACGATCATCGAAATTCGCGCACATGGCGGCCAAGCTCGCGCATCGGAATTATATTCACAATAAAAGATGATTTATTGACATACCTTTGTGTCTCGCGATGTGTGATAGTAGTAAACAAAGGCAGACATCCACGCGCATGACAGCAGCAACACAATTTTCACATTTCGCCGCATCTCTGTCGAGTATCTTGTCAATCTTGCCCCACGTCCTCGTCGTCCCGTTGACAATCTTGTTACACCACGTACGTCCACGTTTCACGTGCAGTGTTTCGTTCGCAAAAAACGGAGCACGCACACCCGCCGCCAACTATGCACTGTAGCACCGTGAACAAACACCACTAACGCGAACGAACCGGCAGCCGAAGCCATACTGTCCGGCTTCGACGAGAACGGCGGCTATGCGGTCACTCCGAATGCTGCGCAACTTCTGAATCCCCACACCAGGCGGCGCTGCGAACACGGCTGTAACGCCCACTATCTTTATTGGCGCTAAATTTTAAATTGCATATGATAGCTTATAAATTTTCAATTCGGTTTTATGCTGATCTCTCTATGCAAAACGACGTAATTATTGAATATACAGGTAAAAATAATCGTATAATAAAAAAATAATATTCATTTTCGTTAACATAACGGATCAAAAAAGAAATAATTTCTAAAAATAATGTGATATTTTGTATCTATATGACGAAATTATTAAAGTTCATTATCGTAAGATAGATGAACATAATATAGATCTTAAAAAGATGAAGAATTTATACTACATAATTTTAAAATTTTTAACATTCTATATTTCATTATAATATATAATTAAATTAATTAAACTCTATAAATATTGTTTGATCAATAATGTTCCAGATTCTGATTTATATTTCTCAAATAAAATTAGAATTTATAATTATTTTAATCTTGTCTGAAGAAGTTGAAACGCGATATTTTTTAATTCTAATTAAAAAAGTTTATATTTTAAATAACGTTTAAATAATGTTTTAAGATAAAAAAGAAAAAGTTTTAAACGAAGCATCGGCATATTAAACATAAATTGAACTTAACTTAAATCCTTCGATTAACTCTAAGCGGAATCTTTTATAAATATTAATTATAAAAGAATACAATATACTTTATGAAACGTATTGCTTACGTGTAGTAAAAATGTGAGAATAGACGTGTAACCGATATTGGGTGGATATCGATAAGTATATACAGAAATACGCCCACTTTTACTCGAAGATAGGCCTGGTTTCTGATCATTCGATGCAGTTCATCTCAGGAAAGATCGTGTGTAACATTCGGCAGGAGATGTTTCAATAAAATTTCGATCTATTGTGACGATATGGCAACGAGATCGCAATGGTTGTTGTTGACTTGGTTGGGATTCTGCACGGCATGGATGGACGAAAGGTATGGAGAACGCAATTTCCGTCAGATACAATCTTGTAACCAAAGAAAAAGAAACTTTGTGACCGTGCAACATTGCATAAACGTAATTTTTAACACATCCCAGGCCTGTGCTAGAGTCTCGAGACGGAAATCTGTTCATTTCCGCGGCGAAGGACAGGAACATCACCCTGAAGACTCTAGGGAATGGTTACGTGAACGTGAACGAAATTAATTTGCTTCACGTTGCTATCGCTGTAAATAAGAAAATAATATTTTCTTCAAAAATTTGAAAATTGCTCGAACGATTTACGCTTTGATGGTGTAAATTTTGGTTCATTTTTAGGCGCAAAGCGCGACGCGTTTGATCGAGAGATGGAAAACCGGATATCTGGCGGACGTGGAATCGAATTTACAACGTTTGACACAAATTGTAGAGGGTCCGGACGGTTTAGAGAAAAGAATAGCTACGATGAGAGGATTTGAAGGGAACAGTACGCAATCGGAAATTCTTTCGATGAATCAAGTAAGCATCTTCGAGACGAGAAACCAATTTTTAAAACTTAATACGACTATAATGGTTCGACTAATTACTTACAGACTGCACTAATGGTAAATATGAGGATACGGATGCTACTTCATCGAGTATGTATAAGAATTTTAATAAACTATGCATGTAATTAATAGAATGCATCTATAAAAATCGTTGAGATGTTTCTAGATGCTACAAGTGGAGAATAAAGTAAAATCTATAGAATGGAAACTGAGGATAAATGAATGCGCTAGTAATCCTTGTATGAATGGTGGAACGTGTTATGATCTTTACGAAGGATACGAGTGCCACTGTCCATCAAATTGGGAGGTGAATATTTATAAGAATTGAGGTTTCTAGCTTTTCCTTTGATATAAATATATAAATATACGATGATATACTAGGGACCAAATTGTATGGTGGACGTAAACGAATGCGTTCGATTGCTAGGAACAGATCTCGGATGTCAAAATGGAGCCACTTGTCGTAATCTTCCAGGATCGTACAAGTAAATTTTCTTATTAATTCTTCTTCCGAAAATCAATGATATTTGATGTTTATCAATTATTTATCTTCAGATGTGAGTGCGCGGCAGGATGGTACGGTCTCCATTGCAAGAAAAAGTCTTCCGTTTGCAACACTCAAAATTCCAACGAGCTTTGCGGCCACGGTGTATGCGTGAGCAAGCTTGGAACACCGCTCGGTTACACCTGCATTTGCGATCAAGTGCGTAACAACGAATCGCTCGACACCAACGATTCCCTTCTTCAACAACCCATTATTTTCCCAGGGATGGCAGTCAGAAGGTACTAATCCAGCTTGCATCAAGGACGTGGACGAATGCGCTGGAAATCATAGACCGTGCTCCGTGAATCCCTGGGTTGCTTGTCGAAATGCGCCTGGAACATTCTTCTGCGATTCCTGTCCTCGAGGCTACACAGGAAACGGGTACTATTGCGCCGACGTAGACGAGTGTCAGGTGAACAACGGAGGCTGCAGCACGTCCCCTCTCGTCCAATGCATCAATACCATGGTAATTTAAATCCTATTCGATCTCGAGATTTCTTCGAACTTCCCTATGACAGAATCGCAATGATCGTTGACAGGGTTCGAGAATGTGCGGCGCCTGTCCCACGGGATACCGTGGGGACGGTGTGACATGTGTCTACGTAGGTAGTTGCGCGATCAACAACGGAGGTTGCCATCCATTAGCCACGTGCGTCGAGAATTCAGCACTTACGAGCGCCTACGTGATCTGTCGATGCCCACACGGCACAACGGGCGATGGAATCGGACCCAACGGTTGTCGAGCATCGACCGAGGCGTCTCCCTGCTCCAGTAATCCCTGCGTGCACGGCAAGTGTGCCGCCGTTTTGGGCACCTACTCTTGCACGTGCGATCCTGGATACACCGGTGGGCACACACTTTGAACGATCAACGATCTTTGATTAACTTCGATCAACGATACATCTCAACGATTATCGTAGGGGCAACGTGCAACGTGAAAATCGACCCGTGCTCCCCGAATCCTTGCAAGAACAACGGTGTCTGCGCGATTTCGAACGGCGTGGTGACCTGCGATTGTCCGTCTACGTACACCGGCACCAGATGCGAAACCCCGCGACAGACATGCGGCGGTGTGTCGCGTAATCCCGTGGGACATCTCGAATTCCCGATAGGCGGGAACGTTTATCAGCACGGGCTGAGCTGTGCCTGGGTTCTCATCACAAACAGCTCCCTCGTGTTGAACGTCACGTTCACCCGCTTCAATCTGGAGCACTCGACCGACTGCAAGTACGACTTTCTACAGGTAAAACTCGATCCCTTCTTTTCTTCCTTGTCGAATTCTTCTTCTGATTCGACTCGAACGGATTTCATAGATACACGATGGTAGGAACGCCGGCAGTCAGATGATCGGCAGATTTTGCGGCCAAGAGTTCCCCTACGAGAATAAAAATATAGTGTCCTCTCACAACTCTCTCTACTTTTGGTTCCACTCCGATAACAGCGTGTCCTACGACGGATTCGCGTTTGAATGGAACAGCGTCAAGCCCATTTGCGGAGGTAGTTTGACGAACGATTACGGGACGATCAGCTCCCCTGGATCACCGGGAAGGTATCCGCCGAACAGGGACTGTTATTGGCAGATTACCGTTAAATCCGGAAAGAGAATACAGATCCATTTCGGCCAATTGATGCTGGAGGAGCATCCAACGTGCGGAGCCGATTTCCTCGAGGCAAGCGTGCCCCTGTCTTTCAATCCGTCAAAGCGAAGAACAGAAGATATATATATATATGTATATGTTGAACTTTGCAGATCAGCACTATACACAGGGAACGATTGGGACTTTACTGCAATCACTCGCATCCAGCTCCTCTCATCGTACCCGCCTCCAGCGTCGTGATCTATTTCCACTCTGACAGTGCTGGCCAAGACTCAGGCTTCCAAATTCACTACTCCGCCATCCAAGGTGAAGAATCCGACGAACGCATTCCTTTCGCTCTCAGTTCTCTAAAATTATAGGTTTCTCTTTCGTCCAGGTCGTCCAGGTTGCAACGAAGTGTACACTTCTCCCACTGGTATCATAAGAAGCCCTACGTCCGCTGAGCAGTGGGAAGATTTGGAATGCGAATGGAAGATTCAATTATCCGTTGGAAAACGAATACAAATTTACTGGACCACGTTCGAGCTTTTGAAGAACAACTGTCATATGGAATACGTCGAGGTTGCATCCTTTCAATATCCATTCCTCGTCTTCGTGAAAATATCTTAACGATATTGTTATTCTCGATTTAGATTTACGACGGCGAAACGAGCGAATCTCCATTGATACAACGATACTGCGGTAATTCGATTCCACCCTCAATCACATCGAACTCGAACGTATTGTTGATAATCTTCAAGTCGTACGCGTATCAAATAGGCGCATTCTCACTTTCGTACAAAACGATATGCGGCAAGATATTCACCGACGTGTCAGGCGTCATTCAATCGCCTACGTATCCCCTCTTGGAAATTGCGAAGCAGGTGTGCACCTACGAGATCAGGCAACCGCCGAACAGGAAAATCGTGTTGAAAATATTAGACGTAGATATCAACAATTCGTTGAAGAAAAAGTGCATTTTCAATTATCTCGATGTGTTCGATGGACCGAACGAGAACTCCACCCGTCTCGCCAATCTTTGCAAAACTACCGTTGACTTGACGTACTATTCGACGCACAACGTAATGACGCTTAAGTACTCGGGTGCAACGGGGAAACGCGGTTTCATGGCGAATTACACCACGACTGAGATAGGTGAGCAAAACTTTGTTCACACAGAAATTTATTACGAAGAATCGTAAAGCTCGAATGAAACTCGATCATTTAAACTCTTACTCTTGTTTGAGAGCAAATATAAAGATTAATACGAATTCAGTTTGGAAAGATCATCGAGAGATATTTTAATCTCTCGATTTATTTATTTCGAAAGGATGCGGAGGATTGTTCACGGAGCGTAGCGGGACGATTCAATCACCGAGCAGCGAAGGCCGTTACAAAAACAATGAAAACTGCATCTGGACTGTACAAGCGCCGATAGGACACGTGATCCACCTTAGCTGGTTATCCTTCAATCTGGAAAGTAATCGTAACTGCCTACACGACTACGTGAAGTTATACGAAAGCTTCATGTCGTCCAATCAGCAGATAATAGGAACGTATGTACGAAACGTTTGCTTTCGAGAGTATATAAATGAATTTTGAATAAAACCATACATTATGTTCTTGTCCATCGATTTATCAGATTCTGCGGCGCGAAACATCCACCGACCATAATATCACAAGTGAACGATATGACGTTGATCTTTCATTCCGACTCGTCGATCATTAACGAGGGATTCATCGCGTCGTACATGTTCGTCGACGCGAGCAAAGTTTGCGGCGGTCATTTCGTTAAACCGATAGGTGTCATCAAGTCGCCCAATTATCCCAAACGTTATCCACGCGGGAAGGAATGCGTGTGGGTGATTGAAGCGGCGAACAAGCAAAGGGTGATAATCAACGTGGAAAAATTCATCCTGGAGAGACACGCGACTTGCGATACGGACTATTTGGAAATCAGGTGAGCGTCAAATTATCTTAGAGGAAAAAAAAAAAAAAAAAAAAAAAACAATCGAGAGAAAAGAAAAATCGTTACAAGAATTTTCCGTTTAAAAGAAATGGCGGCTACGAAACCTCTCCGTTAATCGGCAAATTCTGTGGAATCGATATCCCCTCGGAGATCATAAGCCAGACAAATCAATTGTACCTGAAATTCGTGAGCCGTTCGAGTTATCCCGGATTCAGCATAAGATGGGACAGCACGACAATAGGCAAGAATCGATCGATCGTCTTCTTCGTCTTTTCATCCTGATTCTTGCCGAGATTTGAACGAGAATTTTTTTTTTTTTTTTTCCAATGTTTCAGGATGCGGTGGAGCTTTGACAGCCGCCCAAGGCGATATCATATCTCCGAATTATCCGATGCCGTACATGAATCAGGCGGAATGCTATTGGAAGATAGCCGTTGCCGAGGGCAGTTTGGTACGATTGATAATACTGGACCTTGAATTGGAGCATCACAACAAGTGTAGATACGACTACATCGAGATATCGGAGGGGATGAACCATCGGAACAACGAAAGATTTTGCGGCAAATCTAACGCGAAAATCATTCAGACAACGTCCAACATAGTGAACATAAAATTCCACAGTGATTTTACGAATTCCGGCCGCGGTTTTCATCTCAAGTACGAAACACGTGAGTCGATTCCCTCGACAATCATATTAAAGTTTACTCTTTAAAGGTGAATTCTTGATTGTATACTTGCATCCAATCGAAACTCGATAGAAATTGTCTCCTTTTGAATAGTTAATTCGACATTTTGTCGATTATCGTCCTTACCTTTGAATTCCATCAATTTATTAATAATTAATTAAATACGTACGAACGAACGTATTTCATATTTGGAAAACGTTTACTTCACAGTGTGCCAGAATATCACGATACACAATTACTACGGAATAATAGAATCGCCAAATTTCCCGTACAAGTACGAGCACAATCTGAACTGCAGCTGGATGATCGACGCCCCCATAGGTAACAAGATCAATCTGACATTCTCCCATTTCGACGTCGAGGATTTGGGCAGGAATAACAGCTGCGAATACGATTATCTGGAGATATCCGAGGGTATGGATAGAACACCGTCGAAACGGCTCGCGAAACTGTGCGATTCAAACGTGCTCCCTGCAAAAATTCATTCGTCCCAACACCAAGTGTTCTTGAAGTTCATCACCGACTCTTTTATCGCTTTCAACGGGTTTCGGCTCGAGTGGATGGTCGATGGTTGCGGTGGACATCTGACCAGACCCTTCGACACGTTCACATCGCCCGGATATCCGTCTGCGTATCCGACGAACATCGAATGCGAGTGGTTGATCGAGGTCGATTACGGGCACAGCATCGAACTGACTCTTCACGATGTTGGTACCTCTTCTCAACTAATGTATACCTGTTTTCTCGCGACAAATTTAACCGTAATAATCGTATTAATCGTTTTCTTTCAGATAAAGATCGAGAAAAAGGTAAAGTGCTATTTCGACAAATTGCAAATTTACGGGGGCGAGAACGAGCAGGCACCGTTGCTGGTCGAAATCTGCTATTCGTCCAAACCTGTAGTGTACACCAGCTTCGGGAACACGATGTTCGTGAAATTCCTGTCCGATATAATCTACGTGTCGCGTGGATTCAACGCCAGTTACAAAACCGTCCCCATCACTTGCGGTGGAAGATTTACCAGCGATTCCGGGATCGTGCACTCGGCCAATTATCCTCAGAATTATCCGAACAAGCAAAATTGCAAGTGGTTGTTCCAAGTCGATCAAAATTACGTCGTTAATATCACTTTCTTGGACTTCGATATCGAGAACACCGAGAATTGTACCGACGATTACGTCAGGGTTTGTGTTATAACAGTTATCCAATCATTTATCGATGAAATTACGACGAACGAATGGGTTTCTAATTATGTTGGATCCTCTTTGCTATAGATATACGACGGGCCAACGACTGACTCGCCAATATTGGGAACGCATTGTCGAAATCAATTGCCGCCTTCTTACGTATCGACCAGCAACGAAATGTTACTAGTGATGAGGACGGATTCTTTGATTTCGGCAAAAGGGTTCAAAGCGCAATACCGGAAAGCCTGTGGTGCTCGTATCATTGTGAAGGATCAAGGTTACATAGTTCCATACGAAAGTTACATCGGCAATTCGGATTACAGCGACAATTGTACGTGGACATTGATCGCCGAGAATCTAGGTACGTATCTTCGAATACGTCGATTAAATACGATAAATTTATTTGGAATGGATAAAGCTTTTATAAATAATTAATCTTTCTAATTAATTATTTTCCTTCCCTATAGACGATCACGTTACCGTGACGTTCACTTATATGGATTATTCCGAGGAATTAAATTATTTCTCATTTCTGAGCAACGATTGCTTCAACTACATAGAGGTTTTCGATGGTGTGGACACGACTGGACCGTCTCGAGGCAAATGGTGCAATAAAAACGTACCATTGCCGATAACTAGCAACGGAAACGCTCTCACTGTGCATCTGTACAAATTTCACGAGAACTTCATACACTTCTCTCTCACATATTCCGTGTTAAATTCAGGTGAATAGACATTTTAACAATCGTAACATATTGTCGAAATTTATGATATTAAAGAATCATATTTGGATAAAATTATTATTCCTTCAACTTTGATGACTTTTTGGATACGTTACGTCTTAATTAACTTGCTTAAAAGATCAATAAATTTCATCTCTTAATTTAAATCCGACATAGATAATTTCTCTCGTAAGATGAAAACTTGTAAGAAAGATACAATTTATCATCGAAATTAAACGAATTAAATATACGAGATTAATTATAATAACAACACGATTCTTTCTTCGATATAACACGATATTCTTCGACTCAAAAATCGTATAATTTCAATTATTTTCGAACGCAGCATGCGGCGGAAATTACACCGCGTATCACGGAGTAATCGCGTCGCCAAACTATCCGAACGCCTATCCCTTGAACTCGGAGTGCATCTGGATCCTGGAGAACTCGCCCGGAAACAAGATCAGCCTGACTTTCAGCCAGTTCAACCTGCAACAGAGCGAGGATTGCAATCTGGATTACGTGGAGATTCGAGAGGAGAGCGGGATCGGGAAATTGATCAGCATCTCCTGCGGGACGAGCGCGGAACCGGTCAAATCTTCCAAACCGCTCTGGATCAAGTTCAAGAGCGACGGCGATGACGTGGCCACGGGATTCCAGGCTGAATTCAGCGTGACGGGTGGGGACGAGTTGAGTGGACCCTCGGGCAAGGTCACCTCTCCCTTTTATCCGATTCCGTACAAGGGAAGGGACACCCTCTCGTGGAGGATCACCGTCGAATTTCAATGGGCGATTCGAATCCAGTTTACCGATATATTTATCGAGAACAGCGACACTTATTGTTTCTCCTACATCAGGGTGAGTGAATATAATTTTTGAAGGAAGGATTTAGAGTAGAGAATAATAGAGTGTGGTGCTTATCGATCGTTCATTTCGCGAGCAGGTGTACGACGGTTACGACAGCAATGCTCCAATTCTGTTGGAAGTATGCGATCTTGACATCCCGGATCCCATCACATCCTCCACCAACGTGATCTACATCGACTTCTCGGTCGATATTATCCGAGAGGGTAGTTGGTTCGAATTAAATTGGATTCAGGTACCGATCATCAACGATGACAACGGCGAGAACATATTCAAGAAACGTAAGTTGGATGTATTTCTTTAGTATTGGATGAAAGAAAAAAAAAAAAAAAGAAATGTTGTTTTATTCAAGCTCCATTCCTTTAAAAGAAACCGTGAGAAATTGTTGAAAATAAATCGTAACTAATTATGAACGATTCTAATCGAATCGTACTTTTGGAAACAGTATCGGAGTGCAACATGATAGTAGAAGTGCAGAACTACACCTACGATTTCACTTCGCCTGGCTGGCCCTACGGTTACGACGCGTTCCTTCGCTGTAACTGGGTTTTCCTCTCTCCACCCGGAACTCACTTGAAACTCAGAATTTTAGCTATGGACTTGGAGGAAACGGCCGAATGCACGGACGACTTCGTCGCTGTTTATTCCGGCAACGCTCTGACGGACGAAAGCAATGCTAATTTGTTGCGGAAATTGTGCCTGGCGAATTCCACGTCGGTCGATGTTGAGGTGGACAACGTGATGACGGTTAAATTCGAAACGGATGGGTATAGGAATAACACGGGTTTCAGCGCGTTCGTCTCTAAAGGTAAAATTGTTTTTTTTTTTTTTTTCATTCGAGATATTAGATCGTTCGTTGATCTTATTGTACAGAGTGTGGTGGCAAGATGAAAGGTCCAAACGGAGTGATCGAGGTGAATGAGACTACTTGGCCGAAAAGATGGTTGAGACGATTGCAATACAAGGTGAACTGTGAATGGGTCGTCAAAGTGAGACCTGGACGGACGATAGAAGCGGAGATCGTCACGATGTCGATACAAAAAGGACCCAATTGGACTTGTACTAATAATTATCTAATGGTAACGATATAATAAATAATCAATATCTTTTATTTCTTACTTAATCTCTTTATTTATTCTTGCAGTTGAAGAATGGCGGTGACTCTTCCTCACCTTTGCTTGGCTCCGGTAAATATTGCGGCGACGTAACTCCAAGCAGCCTCAAAACTATAGGAAATCTCTTGTACGTGAAGACGGAAGGTTTTCGTGATAATATCAACTTTAAACTAACTTACAGGTGATGATAATAGGTTCTTTTATCGAAAAACTCGAATGCGAGATATATTTAAATAAAATTCTGGATGAATGATCCAGAGAGGTGAGCATGAATTGTGGGGGCGAGTTCCATTTATCGGACAAACAGAAGGAATGGGAGATCAGCACGCCGAATTATCCCAACATTCCTCCCCCGTATTCCGAGTGCATATGGACCGCGATGGCGCCAGGCAAGGAGAGGATATTCATCCATTTCGTCGAAAGATTCGATCTGAGCAACACCATTAAGTAAGTTTTCGAACAGTTTTTGAAACAAAGTGAATCGAGTCGAGCTCCTCTCGAGTTTCTCCAGAGGTAACGAAGAGAACGAATTTCAGCTGCGAGAAAGAGTACGTTGAAATAAGAGATGGTGGAACGGAGAAATCCAATCTGCTCGGAAGATTTTGCAAAGACGTGGCGCCTAGCAGCATGATGAGTACAGGGAATATGATGCGCATCCACTACTTCTCTGATTTCTCCGAGCCGAAAAATGGCTTCAAAGCTCTGTTATCCATCAAACGTACGTTTCTAAAATACGAACGTAAAATATATCGAGAGATATATATTTTTAACAACGTTCCTTCCTCCGATTCTCCCAGATATCTGTGGAGGGATTATCAGAGACGTTAACGGTATCATCTCGTCGCCCAATTTCCCATTCTTCTATCCAAAGAATCAGACCTGCACTTGGTGGATAATTGCCCCTGCCCATCACACGTTGAAACTCACGTTCCTGGATATAAATCTACCCGGTCTTCGACGTTGCAAGATCACGGATCACGTGCAGATCGACGACGTATTCAGGAATTGGAACGACACCAGCGTGCAGAGTGAGTAAGGAATCGTAAAGATAGGACAGATTTGATCTGGAAACGAAATTTCATAAATTTCTATCTTCCCAGAGACCGAAATTGGAACTTACTGCGGTATGACGATACCCGATCCCATCGAAACAGCGACCAACGAAGCTATTATAACGTTCCAAAGCGATAATTTCGAATACACGGTGTACAAGGGATTCAGTATCAGTTTCAACGCTAGTAACGAAAGTATGAATGTCTGATTAATTTATCGTTCGAAAGAAATATATATACATGAATCAATGGGAAAGTGAAATTCATTATGCGTTTATAGTATGCGGGGGCGAGTTAACTGCGATGCAGGGCACGATCAAATCGAATGGGTATCCCAATATCGCTACACGTTCGAGGTACGAGATTGAAAGTTTATGTTATATTATAACTCGATCTTGAAAATTTTCCTTTGTTTTTTTTTTTTTATAGATACTGCGATTGGAGAATCAAATTGCCAAGGGGTTATCACGTGGTCATCGATGTACAAGATTTACCCGAATATCAAGAGAATTCCCCATTATATTATCTAACGGTGATCATCAAAGCTCTAATCTTCTCGCACTTTCCTTTTGATCGCGTCAACTCTTTTTATTATTTCCCTTTCTTCCTAGTTTTACAACGATTTCAACTTCAAGTCTAAAATCAAGATATTAAGACCGAACTCAACCACGAAACGAGTAACCAGTTCTGGTAACACTATGATGATCGGTGCTTACACGTCATCGGGATATCGTGGTTTCAAATTGCGTTACTTTGCCGAGGCACCAGCTCGTACGTTCGTCGAATAAATAATTTCTTCGATTGATGGAATTAATCTTTTCAATAATTTCGATGTTTAATTAATAATTTCCAGCCTGCGGTGGAGAGATAAATGAAATGAAGGGTAATCTGTCAGCTCCGAGAGAGCTACCCTTCAACGAATCGTCGTATTTCTGTCAATGGATAATCAAACCACCGGAAAGTTTGTTAAGCAATAACAATACAGGTGTGACATTGTCAATAATGGTAACAGGTGTGATTGGAGGGATTCGCGGCCTTGCTTTTACCAAGTTTTGCTTCAATAATCAGTACATCTCCTTGAAAGGTAATAAATTATTATGTTATATTCAATAATAATAAAATAACGCAATTTCTTTGGTTATTTTCAAGGTATCGGCATACTTTGCGGAAATTTCACGGAGCCAACGTATCTAAGAAGCCCGGAACTCGTCAACGAATTGAACGTAAGCGTATGCAGATAGAAGAAAAAAATACAACGATTTCGATCGTATTAATATATAAATTTCGTTCGAAATTTTGCAGATAGTGAACGGTACGTATGGAACGTTGATGCGTTTCAGTTTGGAATACAAATGGCAGCCTTGCGGCGGTATTTTTCACGGAATGTCGCACGTGATAAAAGCGCCTAAAAACGTATCGTATCCTATTAATTGCGTCTGGCACGCGAAATATCCGAATAACGAAATAATCAGATTTCATTTCAACCAATTACATTTGGGCAGTTGTGACAAGAATTACTTGAGTATCAGGTAATAAAACAATGTGTATTTTACCTGTACACAAACTCTCTATCCCTGTGACACAATTCTCTTGACAAAAATATAAATTCGTACAAAACTATAATCAGTCTCAGACATTAGACAGATTAATATAAATTTTAAAGATGAAAGGTAAGTCATCCTTTTTAATCCCTTTTCTTCTCAGGAATGGCGGACCTTTTTCACCAGAGATCGGGAAATTCTGCGAAAATTCGCAGTCGTATAATTTCACTAGCACGTTTAACGAAATGTGGATCGAGTTCATGGCAATGGAGGAGCCGACAGATTTCGAGTTCACCCTGGAACCAGCTAATAACGGATGCGGAGGTGCTCTGCGTGGTGATAGTCGAGAGATCTCGTCGCCCAAGTAATTGAAATGACTCGTAATAACCGTTTGCAATGTTTAAACATGTGATTCGCTCATGGTCTTTGATATTTTTCACAGCTTCCCCTCGGCGTATCCCAACAACGCGGAATGCACTTGGGAAATAACCGCGGACAATGGCTACAGCATCGGCCTAGTGTTCGTTGATCGTTACCATTTGGAAAGCAGTACTAATTGCGAGAAGGATTACGTGCAGGTATGATGAGATCGCATGGTAACGAGAGATATTCGTGATCGATTTGCATCGATCAATTTTGTTTCGAGTAAAGACTTTGTCAAATATTGTTTCAATTTCAAAATAACTTAATTCGAAGTAGATAGATATTTAATATATTAGAAAAGTTGATGTTCGTTGTGATAACGAGAGAAATTTTAAGTAGTCAAAGGAATCGTCTTCGTTCGAATTAGATATTCAACTGGATCAAGGAAACGGGCGAATCCGTTGGAACGTGGAAGGATCTCGGAAAGGTGTGCGGTAGACAAACGCCATTGGCATTTAATTCGACGAGCAATCGCATGAAAGTAGTTTTCCATTCGAACGAGGCGATCCAAGGTGACGGATTCCGCGCCGTATGGTTCGAGAATTGCGGTGGAATTTTCGACGTCACCACTCATCCAAAGGTGATCATGTCACCTTCCTATCCGATTTCGTATCCGCCAAATCTCTTTTGCAATTACACTCTCGTGGCGCCAGGCAAAGACATTCTGGTCAAATTTATGGATTTCCAGATCGAGCGTAGTAAGAGGGAATTTGTTTCTCTATGCGCGATTGAAATTGATCGAATGTTAATCGAATGTTTTGTGATTAGGTCGTAGGGGTTGTCGTTACGACAACGTGACGATTAAATATCAAGATGGATACATGAACGAGGAAAGTACATGGTGCGGGGAAGATAAACCACCCTTGATAAGAGCGTCAAACGCGATGGAGATCATATTCAGAAGCGATAATTATCTTGCACGAAGTGGTTTTGAATTCAAATATTTCCTGCATGGTACTCGTCAAAACAATATTATTATAATAAGATTATACTTATGTACTTTGAATAAATGCTATTTATTTTCTTTTTTTCTTTCTTCTTCGTCTCGAAAGAATGCGGAGGATTGTTGACAACGCCAGGAGAGATTAAGCCTTTAATGAATGGCAACCAATACTTCGGAAGATTAGATTGTACGTGGAAAATTCAAGCGCCATCGGATAAGAGCGTCGTCCTTCGTTTCGAGAGTTTCGATATCGAGTTCAATTTCAAGTAAATGATTACATGATTACTCCAATTAAGAAGGAATAATAATAGTTATTTGCAATTGCAACACTTGCCTATTTTGCAGTTGCATATTCGATAATCTTCAGATCTACAATGGATCGGAAACATTGGAGGAAAACAAACTAGCCATGTTATGTGGAAACCTTACGGAAAACTTGCCGGTCATCAAGTCGAATTCTAATTCCATGGTGCTTAAATTCCACACGGATGACAGCCGCCATTCCGTTGGATTTTCCATAAAAGTAAACTTTACGAAGCAACCCTTCCAATTTTCTCCATTTTTTCTGAATTTTAGAAATAAAAAAAATCGATATCCTCCGAAAATTTTAAATATTCCAGGTACAATTCGTGAAGAGCATCAGCGCGGGTTGCGGTGGCAATATTAATTTAACCTCGAGTCAATCGTTCAAGACTCAAACAGGTTCGACGTACGACAGCTTCGAGGATTGTCACTGGATTGTGTCAGCGACTGAGGGGAAGAACATCAAGTTCACGATAAATAGTATGGACGTTAAAAACAGTACCAATCGCACGGGCAACGGATGCACCGGTGATTACATCGAGGTGAAATTTCATTCATCTTGTCCTGTCAGTTTTACTCGTTTCCTATTTCTATTTCTTTCCACGTTGTCCAGATCCGCGATGGAACCGGACCTTTCAGCGAGCTGCTCGGAAGATACTGTGGAAACCAACCTCCATCTCCCATATCATCGAGTTCCAACTCACTTTTGATACGATTTTATAGCGATGGAACGGTGGAAGGAGCTGGAGTCAGTGGAACGTTGGAAGCAGTAGATGGTGATATATAAATCTAATCGTTTATCATTTATTCTTAGATTTTTTTCGCTTTTTTCTTTTTCTCGATTTATTTATCCGCAATAAGGATTGTCTTCATTTGCATTTCATTCAAAATGAATATTTAAAGTGATTAAAGTAAATTCATTTAAGTGAAATTAAGTAACACTTTGAATTTAATCATTGAACAAGTATAAATATTTCACTTTTCTTCTTCTATCTTTCATATGAGAATGGAAAAAGTGTAAATTTGTCTTTAATGAGAGAATAGTGAATGTTTAATTATTCGATTGTTTCAGCACTGTGCACTTATATTTCTCCGATAATAAACGGCTCGGGGAACGTACTAACTTCACCGAATTATCCGAATAATTACGAGCCCGGCACAAAATGTCGTTGGACGATAAAGTTTGTGCACTATTTCGAAAGAATGAGAATAAAATTCTTGGACTTCGATCTAGCTGATTCTCGCGAATGCAAAGACGATTTCCTTCAGATCACAGATAAAGAGGTAATTTACATCGAAGAATTTGATTCGAGGATATTATTACAATTATATGAAACACGTGTTCACACAGAATCGAAAGTACATCGAGCAAGGACTCGGCCAGGACTTAGTTTGGAGTGGAAATTCGGGCAAATCGTATTATTCGGTAACGAAACGTAGAATATCATTCGAGATTTATCATATCTTGCAATTTTAATATGAATGATAAATAATTTACAGAATGAATTCATGCCAAGAACCGCGTACAAATATTGCGGCAACAGTTTGCCTCACGATTACTACAGGTAAACAACGATCGTTTAATTTTTCCGTTAAAATTTTCGAAAAACTTCCTTCTTCTCTTTCCTCGACAGTTACAGCACCGAACTCGACTTAACGTTCAACGGTATTAAACCTGGGCACAAAGGTTTCAAGTTGGAGTACAGCAAGGCGACCTGCGATCGGAATTTCACCGAGTTGCAAGGTCGAATCGTGCACGAGGGTATCGATGACTGTTGGATCACGATCACTGCCCCCGAGAATCACACCATCTCTCTATACTTCAATCAATTCATGCTCTACGATCAAACCGATTGTACGAAAGCTGGACTAAATGCAAGTATCGCTGTAATTTCTAATTTCGCGTAAGAATGCGAATTCGTGTGAAAATTTTTGCTTTCATTCGTTCACTACGTTCACATAGGTGTTCGACGGTGATTTCCATGGTAAACTGATGGCGTCATTGTGCTCCATAGATACGCCAAGTCCTATTTTCAGTACCGGAAATAAACTGAGTTTACGTTCTTGGTCCGAGTGGCATTCTAGCTACGAATACTACGATATCACGTACACCACCACGAACGCAGGTAAGAACGTAGATGAATGTATATCGGAATTGGTCATTCTATGTGAGTAATGTTATTTTAAGAATTTGAACGAAAAAGATAAATGCTTATGCTTATGCTTTTAACCTTATGATATATATATATTTCTTCGCACTTGTTTTCCAATTCTCTTTCGAAAAATATTTTCTATTTTTCCAATCGAAAATACCGCTTTAACTTTTAATTTGCATGATTTCTATTTTCAAGAACGTTGAAACATTTTGTAATAAAAAAGAAATATATATGCGATAATTCATCGATATCGAGTAATATGTTCGATTATAATAATTATTTTGCAATTTCTTAACTACGGTATTTGAGATAACCTAATGTGTGTATAATGATTAACGTCGCGATGTTTGAGAATCGTTGGAGAACAGATAAAGATTTCGTATATGTAGATCATGTGCGTGTGAAGAATAAATACGAACGAATGAAAATAATAAAGAGCGAAGTGAGAAGAATCTGCACTGGAATAATTGTACAATGAGTTTGAAATTCCTTGAAATTGTTGATAAAATGATTCGATAAAATGATCGTACAAACAGGTCGTGGATGTGGCGGCAAAATATTTAATTACGCCGGATCTTTTACATCGCCCATGTACCCCAACGAATATAGGAATAACACGATCTGTACTTGGGATATTATCGTGCCACGTGGACTGAAAGTCGTTCTAACATTCACAGTGTTAGACATTGGCTCGAAGAGCACCTGTAATTACGAATACAATATTGTTTCAATCTACGATGTAACGTCTGATGGAATAGAAGACTTTGCCACCAGTTATTGCGGAGGGGTAAGTCAATATTAGGATGCACGGTCGATCGCAATCGTTAAAAATGCAAAATAAACGAGATAATGATTTTCCTTCTTTTCTACTGGATTACTATTTGCTTCAGGATGACCCAGCACCGTTCATCGCCACCAGCAATCGTTTGATCGTGAAATACACTTCATCCGTGAATAATATCGGAACAGGATGGAAAGCGATTTTTGAGAGTCGAAATAATTAAGAATGAAAAGATTTCTATTTCTGAGTAAGATTCTAAGGACAATTTATAAAAATATTTATTAATATTTATGTATGTATATCTCGAAGATTAACAACATATTTATATTAACCCGCGCTTCAAGCAAGTAAGTAAAATTAAGATTAATTAGACGATTTATTGTCGAAAAATTCGTTATTTGTAAATAACGTAACAAGTATGATTTGATATGCATAGAGATTAAATAAATGAAATTTCGTATAATGCGTGAAATCGTTGGCTCATCATCATGGAAGACTCGAGAAATCGTATCGAGTTGCAATACCAATACCAATCTCTTCGATATATCTTTGAATCATTAATTAAAATACGATGATTCATAATATTTTCTGATTATAAATTTTTCACGCTTCGTTGCACTTCTCATCCCCACAATCCTCTCGCATTTCTTCATCTTGGATCTCTTTCGTTATCGAACAACTTTTTTCGGCTACCGCGTCCACTTCTGAGATCTTCTCTTCAGGCATCACTATTTCCGTTCCCACCTCTTCTTCTTTCCTTTTCTTTGGCACCTCTCGTTTCTTCCTATTCTTCTCGTGATTACCTTTTTCGGACTTTCTCTTGCTCTTCCTCGATTTCGTTTTAATCTCCTCTGTCTCTTCTACTTCCACCGGTTCCTTCTCCACTTCCTCCACCGTCACCTCTTTTTCCTTTTTCTGAAGCTTCTTCCTCTTGCCATCTTTCTTCGTCCTCTCAGACTTGTCCACATTTTTATCCTTCGACTTCTTCTCATTCTTCACATTGTTTCGCTCCTCGACCGTTTCCTCTTTCGCTTTCTCGTCTTTCAATTTCTTCGAATCCTTTTCGTGAACAGCCTGCGACGCCTCGGAATATTTGCTCTTCTTCTTAGACTTCCCCTTCGGGGATTCGTAGCTAGACTTGCTCTTAAAATCGATATTTTCCTTCTCTTTCAATTTCTTGTTCCTCGACTTGTGACCCTTCTCCGACTTCTCGTTCGTTTCTTCCAGATTCTCCGAATAATTTTCCAAATTCTTCTCGTCGGATGCGCTTTCCTTTCCATTCCTTTTCCTCGATTGCAACTTTTTCCTCTCTCCATCCTTCCACCTCTCTTCCCTGAAACATAGCGAATCGGTCGCGACATTCTGCCAGGAAAACTCGATACATTTTCAATGCCGATCACCCGTGACGAAGATAAAACCGAGAGAAAAACTCGAGAGAAAAACAATTGCGTAATTAGAACCGTTACGTCGCGCTCAAACGACGATGCATTCGGCCATGCACTCTTTTAAAACTCACTTCGAATACTCTACATCCCTCTTCTTTTTCTCGTGCCTTTTTTTCGACTGCACCTCTTTGCCCTCCTTGCCAGCCTTCCTCGCGAACACGTCGGATGCGAGAATCGTGACGATCAGTAAAACGGTTAACAATACCCAAATCCTGCGAAGAAACGATTCGCAAATAAAATCAATAACAACCTTCCAACGGTTCACCACTCAAGAAGTTTCAAAATCAAGATCAAAATATTTTGCTTACCGCATGTTTGCTCCGCGCTTGCGTTTAAATTGATAAGTATCGATTCACTTAGGAGGATCGTTTTGTGTGACTATCGAAACCAAGATTCAGCACAACACTGGCTGCCGTTTGCTCGATCCTCTTATATCTTATACGTGTTGATATCTCGATAAACAAGATTGGCTCTCGCCGCAGTGAATGGTCCCCGCGATATCTGATTCGATATCGTCGCGAAATCGATCGCCAATACGTGGACGAATGACACGATGATACTCGATTCGTAACGCGCAATATTCGAAGTTTGAATATTCGAATCTTCTTCCTCGTTCGTCGAATGTAAAGCATTCTCTTCGCCGCGTTCGCGTTCTTGACCTAGAACAGGCCGTTCCTGAAATAGCTGTACCATTCATCTCCCACGCGTGGATCCCCCTTTCCTCGTTTTCTTTCTTTTCCTCTCTTTTTTTCTCTATCCCACGGTGTTCGCCGATATCGTGCACCACGACGAGACGAGATATTTAGGTCGGTACACGTATCTAATCTTTCTGTATCGACGCACTCTGACGTCGGTCGACCACTCACAATTTGATCTTAAACCGTGATAAATATATCGTTATACATAGAAGATAATTATGAGAAATAGCTCGATTTCATTCAACTTTTTCGTATTTAATCGTTAATCGTTATCAAATTTTATACAGCTGGATCATAATGGGTCCAGTAATCAGTTTCTATATGTTCATCTTGCTTCTCGTCTGTTTGTTTTAATGGGATAAACAAATTTTGACAAGATTGATGTTAATCGTTGTTTCTTCAAAGTGCGATTGCGCGATTCTTACGCTTCGTTACGTTTATTACAACGTGGAGGGATATCTTTGGTGAATTTACAACGAACTCGAGCGTGGAAGAAGAAGATTGGTCTTTGTTAAAAGTTCTTGGAAAATGTCGTAAAGTTGGAGTAGTTGAATTTATTGCGGGTGTTACGTGGCATTTTAAATATAAATTGTAGAATTTTTTTTTTCTATTTTGGATTGGTATATATGATATTTAAATAATTGTTTAATTACATTGACGACTAAAAATCTTAGGATAAAATCCTAGTTATTTTATTATACAAAATGTCAAATTCTTTTCTCTGTTGAATTATTCATTATCCAAAAGTTGTAAAAATTATCGTGTTGCACTTTTTAATAAAAAAAATTTCACGAATATTCTAATTTTACAATATATTTTGTAAAATAGATTATCGATATCGAATAAAATAACACGAATGGTATTAGTTTATTAAATTCGTATTTCCAAAGAAACGAAATTTCATATATATCAACATGATAGAACAAACAAATATATCTTTTTTTGATTTAATAATAAAAGATCATAGAAAAAATAAACGTACATAATATAAACGTTTAAATATAAACGTTAAAAAATCATGTATACATTTAATAGTTCATTTTATGATTCTTTTTGTGCATTTAATTCAATTCTGGTTATAAAAGATAAGCAAATATGAAATTTACGAGCTCATAAATCTTGTCAGTTGTCGTCGATCAATTTTTTTAACAGTAAACGAGTTACCTAACACTTTATTTTCTGCAAAATGGCGATAAATACCTGAGACGAATATCATCGAGTGGATAAAGACGTGATATCATCTTTCTTTTTCTGTGCCCATTTATCACGTTCTCTAACTTGTTTGTATCGTCTTTATCATTTGATTGTTTTTAAAAAAAAAAAAAAAAAAAAAAAACATTATTCCTCGAATCCAATGACGTTAAAGTGTATTCATTATATCATCTAAGATTTATCTAAGAATCAACTTTTGATAATTCTGCATAATGCAAACAATTGTTGGTATTAATGTAATTGACAATGTAATGTAAATATAAATGACAAAAAAAATTGTGCACAATTGTGACACAATATAATTTTAAATAAAATTAAATAAAATGAATTAAATAAATGTGAAATTTTGTATCGATACACGTGTAAGGTGTAACAATCAATAATGCTATGCGTTTACTGAAATTATATATGTATCATATATTTTTTTCATTTACTTATATGCATATATTCGTATATCAAGAACTCTGTGGCATAGATTTTGTAGTGGTGATTCGATTACAAAATAATATACGGTTTGCTTGAAAAATGCTCGTGGCTTATAAATATCTTCAGAGAAAAGTATATTGATTCGATTTGAAATTAAACAATTCTGAAATTACAATTTTAGATCGCATCGATGGCACAGAAAAAAAATACGAAAATGCATATACATATGATTAAACACTGATTTAAAATGAAAGAAAAAATTATTATCTTTCTCTTTATGCGCCCAGAGATGTTCATTTTGTACATGTATTTACGCAAAGGATTTTCATTTTCATTTTGAATTTTGCGCAATATACGTATATAATTTTTAGCATAACAACACCGTACATGCTATTAAGTATCCGTGTGTAACTTAAAATATATACTTATAAATAACAAACGAAGAAAAAACATGACTTATCGTTATTTAAACGACGCCAATATAAAAATAATTAAAATTACAATACTTGAAAAAACATTGTCTCTTAATAGTACCTTACACGAATGGAATTATGAAATGTGTTGAAAAAATGAACTCTAGTTCTAATAGATGACCTACGAAAAAATTTTATGTTCATGTAACGTTTCTTTCTTTTTCTTTTTTTTTTTTTTTTTTTTTGGACATTATAGTATATAAATATTCAATTTTTTTTTCAACGAAACATGACTAGTAAATATTAACAATGATATAACAATGAGACTTATTTATCGCAGAATATAAGTACTAAAGTAAGTATATTACGTGTTCTCTTACAATGAATTCAAAAAGAATTGTGACTAAGGCAAGGCATCAATTTTTAGTATAGTATACTTATATAATTCATCTGTCTTTTTCTCTTCATCTTATAAATTTCACTACTTCTATTCTACGGCGTATTTGGATTTTCTCTTTTTCTTTCTTACGCATCTAACAAGTTGATAAAATATCGATTTAATAAGTTAATAAGTTAATAAAATCACCGGCAAAATTGTAGAAAGAAACTAATTATAATAGCTTATTAGATTTTACGAACAATGTGTAGTGCATGCAACAATAATAGCAATAATGAAAAAAAGAAAAAAAAAGGAAAAAAATCGTGAATCCTATGAATTAAACCATTTTTAAAATATTAATTTATATTAGAGAGATATTGAAAAAATAAAGAACACAAAGAGCAACGGCTTCCAAACTTGGACGAGTGTATATCAGAAAGAAATCGATCAGTCTTTTGTTGAAAAATCTTCGAAAATTATTAAAATCAATAATTGAACAAATTTATGGATCCTAATTTTTAGAATTTCACGGAGAGATATTTCTGAAAATGAGAAAAAAAAATACATTAAAAATTGTTAAAAATTGCAGCCTTGAAAACTGTTGCTTTGGTGCTCTACGTTCTATAAGATCCATTCCACCCTGTTAGATGGAAAATAGAGAGAAAAAAGTTTGATCACAGAGACGGCAAGTGGACAAATAATCGTCTCGGATCGTAAGAAATGGAACGCAATCATTATTTTTTTTTTTTTTTTGTGCTTTCACTTCGTTTCACAAACGCAAAAATTGGCGAATAAACGAAGCGTTTTGCTCGTTACCCGAGACTGTCCTCATAAAAATATTCTTTGAAACGTTACAACATTACTTATATTACCCTGAGTGCTATATCAACTCCTCCTCGTTTACACACTACCATCTCTATTTACATAGATATACAAAGAGAGAGAGAGAAAAAAATAAACATTTTCACGTCGAAAACTTATACATATATATATGTATATATAATTTTAGATTGCCTTTTCCTCGAGATCCAAGGAGAAATACTCATAATAGCTGTCACGTAACCCGTGCGCTTTTTCTTTCTTCGTTCAACGAGAGAAATCGATTGTGTTACGCTTCTTCGGACATGTTTGACAGAGATGTGACAATTTTTCCGTTCTTTTGCGGTGATTCGTTTAAAGGCTGAGAGTCTTCTTGTACCGATTGAGGATACTTTTGATCAGGATAATTCCACGGCTGGACATCACCCGTACCAAAGATTTGATAAACGATATAGGTAGCGCACGCGACGCAAGCTGTCACCCCAAATACTTGCCTCCATGCGTCGAGGGCTTGCTGTAAATTGAATTTCCTCGTTACTTTTGAGTAACATTGAACATCGAGTATATTGGGCGAAAAAAGTGGGAAATTTAATGATTATAAATGAAAGATAAGATAATATCAAAGGGAAAAGGGATTCGAATGAACGAAGAATGTAGTTCAATTGAATAAAATATAATAAAATTTTTACTCACGCTTTCTTGGGTGAGGAGGCCAGCTACGATGGGAGATAGGAAACTAGCAGACATATGAATCGTCTGTGCAAACGCCAATATTGGTCCTAATAGCAACGAGCCATGTGATAATTCAGCAAATATCGTTCGCAATATTTAATTAGCCACTTACCAGCAAAATTTGGCGCTATATCGACGATATTTGCCATAGCTCCTGCATAGGCAGCAGTGATAAGAGTGACGGCTACGAACCAGACCACTAAAACGAGGACGATGTCGCAGCCCAGATAGCCAATTAACACCAACATTATACCAGGAGCTACTTGAGCTGCGAAACAATCTTGGCGTTACACGATGTGTTGACGAGGAATATTTTTAGAAAGTTGATTCTAAGGAATACGTACAAGAGGCGGTGAACACTTTTCTGACATTCGTCAACGACAAAATTTGTCGTGTGATCAGAACGTCGGCTATATAGCAGAATGCAACAGAACTGAAATAACTACAGATGAATGGCAAACCAGACAGTACTCCATTCTGAAATAATAATAATAATAAATTATCCTCATCATCGATATAATTTATAAAAAGAAAATACTTGAAAGAACGTTTCAAGCGTGTACCGCTTGGATGCTGAATCCTAGAACTGTTTTCATGTACATTGGTCCAGAGATGATGAATATATAATGCACCCAGATCCTGCCGAACGTGGTTATCCCGATCGACCATGCTGGCCAGGATGTAAGAATGAATCTCCACGGAACTGGCATACTCTTCGAACGAAAAGAAAAAAAAAAAAAAAAAAGAATTAATCAAACATAAAATATTTGATCGATAGAGATTGATTCCTTCACAAAAATAAATAGAATAATTTTCGTTTTCGAGAAAATTGACTACGAAGAATTTTAAAGAGCCTACATCCAACACTTAAAATTTGTATAATTTTAAAATTTAAAATTCTCGTTCCTGTTAAAATTTGATAGGGATTAGAGAAAGAATATTCGAACATCGCCGGTTTACCTCGTCTCTAACTTGATTCCCTACACTTCCTTGAATGTATCGTAGCTCCTGCTGGGATATTCTGGGATGAGAGGCCGGCGTGTCGAAGGCGAAGAAGTACCAGAAAAAGCACCAGATCATACCGATGCTGCCGGTAGTATAAAAGACGGCTCTCCATCCGAAGTGAGCAATGATGAATCCGCACAGTGGATAGGTTAACCCGATGCCAAAGCTGAACCCTGAATATAGATAATCTAGATGTTAGGAGTAGCTCACCCCACAACCCGGAAGGAAGCTGAAACATGATGCTTGTCGAATGGCTTCGCCTTGGCTCGTGTACGATTCATGCGTGGCGACGATCGCTCTTCAGCGGTGGCGTATATTTCACCCTGTAAAGCGATTCAAGTAGTGACTTAGTACGACGGGATGAGGATGAGCGCACGTGAGACGATGCTGTGTCTACAGTGGAACAATGAAACTTCTATACCTGAAACTATATCAAGAGCGCTAACGAACGCCTTCGAACCGACTCACTCCTGAATTTTTTTTTTTCGATTCGTTTCACTTGAATTTATAAATTATCAAAGAGGTTCATGTCTCCATTCGACGTTCTCTATTGCAATTTCGAAAATTTCGATGAATATTACGAGGATGATTCGATAATTATTAAATGCTTTATCGATCATGGTTTTATCACGAGAATACGAAAGAGCAACGTGCTAATTAGTTTGAAGATATATCAAAGGTTACGAATTTATAAGAGATTCTCAGCAAAATATGGAGATAAAATTTAACGATCGTTAGAATCATTAAAAATGTTTTTTGAGAAGAATATAAAAAGACTTATATATAAAGCAAAGAGATTATATTGGGAAATAATATTGTTGTAAAAATTAATAAATTTTCCAATAACATTATGAATAACTATTGAATCACCTTCAGTGCATTATCCACTGATAATAAAGCTGACTCGAGAAAAAACTGGATCATCGCACATGAATCTCTTTGAGGGGTATAATTTTCTCTCTTATCTCAAATCCAGCCTTGATTATTAACATGGTACAGGGTTTCATGACGATAGTAACACATACGAACTCGCATTCCTCTGCTGCTACGTCAATATACCGATCAGAACGAAGTTACATACGATCAATAATAATATAACGCATAATCAGCGAAACAAAAGATCATAAACGATTCGCATAATCGACAATAGCAGAGAGATATTGCACGCACCAAGGCTAGGCCGTCACGACGCGAATGAAAAGGAAACAAAAAAAAAATATATATTTATATAAAAAAAATGTGTGTATACACACGGGTATATAAATATATAAAACAAAATAAAATCATCGTTATTATCATTCGTTTCCGGTAAGTTTGAGTGAGAAGGATGATTATTACATCGGCCGGTTGTGAACAAAGGCGTATACGATAGATTCTCGCTGAGTCGGCAGGACTGACACAGTATAAAATAGATAACAATGAGAAATAACGTGTATACAAAACGTGTTGCTGTCGATTGCCCGGCTGATTCTACCAGCTGGAAGTATACTCGGGCCTTTCTCATGCTGTTGAGCGGTTGCTGATGAGTATACCCCTCGCTCCGGCGAATGCAACCAAGTGGAGCTTAAAAAGCAATCAGAGAAGAAAATGAAAGAACCGTCCTTTTCTCGATCAACAAAATCAACATATAATAATACGTATTATATGCATATGTATATATCTGTTGATCCGTGAATTTTGACTGAAAATAACAAAACCTTTCGTTTATCTTTTTCTCTTTTCTTATAGGATAAAATGTGCTTCTCATTCGAACTTCCGCTTCTCCTATTCTGAAAGAAGCGTCAGACTGTATTAGTCATTATCCATATCGTTGAAACCAAAACAGAAAAAGGGAGAAAAAAAAAAAAGAAAAGGAAGAATGACGATCAGACGGAATTGAAATTAGATTTCTATAGTCTCGTGTATTTCTGGCGGCGTGCGTGTCGAATTTTCGTTACAATGTACAAGAATAGAGTGAGGATGATACTCACCTTGGAAGGAAGACATGAAACGTGACCTCTCCACTGGCGGGATCCAGTGTCCGACAATAGCGTACATCGCGGGCCATGTGAGACCCTAAATGGACACAGGTAACGGACTCGTTTTGAAAGATTAACAATAAGGATTAATATACGTGTATAAAATTTCTTCAATGTCGATTTATTAATTTATTCTTTTTTTTTTCTTTTTAATATCAAGTATACTTACACTCGCGACACCCTGTATACTGCGAAGCGCAATCATGAATCCATAATGAATTCCTGCTGCAGAAGGCATCAATAAACTGCAGATCGCAGTGATCAGTTGTGAACCGCCGAAAACAGCTTTTGTGCCAAAATACTGTGTGAGCACACCACCAACTACTTGTGACAGTATGTAACACCAATAGAATGAACCGCTAATAGCGGATTGTATGGTTGGACTCCAATCAAATTCCCCTTGATCCTGAAGAAAAATAATATTTATATTTGTTTTTTTTTTTTAATTCACATTTGTAGAAATGAGGATTTTTGCAAAAGAAACGGTAAAAATATTCGCAATATATTTTTATTAATATATTTTAACATTTTTTTGTTTTTATTCATCACAATTTTGTTGTTCTTATTCATTATCGATAAAGTAAATTTGTTTCAATTATATATAATTATCAGTAGAAAATTTTTATTCCAAAATATCAAAGAAAAAAATTTACATAATTTTGTTTTATTTATCATCTTTTTTATCTACAAATTATGTAGATAAAGCACATACTATTTATAATTATAATGCTTATCGATAAGAAAAATTATATTTTCAAGAAAGAAGGAAAACATTTCCGCGATTTTGAATTATTTATATATCATTATTTATTAAACAAAATTTTTTTAAAAATTTGTTCGATATTTGTTTCGATCTGATTTTCTGAGAAAAATTAACATTTTACAATATTAACATAATTATTAATTTATTTTTATTAATGGTCTTTTTTCCTATATTATTTCTGTTTTTGATAGGAATTTAATTCAGTTAATATAATTACAAAATATTATTACATAAAAATATAGATATATTTGCAAATTAATCTCTCCTCTTCAATTTTACATTACAGGATTCGTAGAAGTTATTACGACTAAAATTGCAATCTGTGATTTCTATTCAATAATTCCACGTTATGGTTGCATAAGAACGCGCAAACTTCCTAACCACGTCTTAGTAAATCGTAATGTGATCGTGATTTTAATCATCCTATCAGTTTCAGCCCAATGGCGGAAAGAGTTAATGAGTGTCAGGGATTATTAAGTCCTGTTATTAATAAGATTTCATAATCCATAGTTTTCGCCGATCGAGACACGTGACGTTACGTGGACGAGATTTCTAATTACAATCGACTGTAATTGATACGATCTATAAACGTAATCGTGCAACGTCATTATACAAATACCGATGTCCATTGTACACACACCAGAAGAGAAAAATCACAATGTTTTTTACGAATCAGTCCATCAGATATCAATTTTCGAGAAATTGATTGTCCATTACAGAACAGAGAAAAGAAGTCTTATATCTCTTAAGAAACTAACCAGAAGATCGACCAGAAAAAAATTTAATTCAACTTTAAATCGTTGAACAATTTTTATTTTTCGCTTCTGCAAAATGCTATCCATTTCAAATCAACGTACACAATTGTGTGCTTCATCGATTTTACAATTAACACGTCCACGCGATGTCCAGTGCCGCGAGAATCAATAAAATACGCCAAGATCTCTTTTTATTCGTAACCTCACGATCGTCACCGATTTTTACCTCAAGTTTGATCGGCACGCTGTTGTTGATAACCGTTGGTGGTGTTACGTAGCAATGCTGGGACGTCATAGTTACATTGGTGTCCGATGTCATGGATGGGGGTTTCACCATCGCCACCATGGCGATATTGATATCGTTCCTCATCATGAACGAGACCGTGAACCCCGAGAAGGAGAGCATATAGAGCACCACCCTTGCCGGCACCATGTCTGGAAACGCGAACATGTTCTCTGATCGGAGCCACCATCACCTTAAAGCCTATCTATTTGACTTTCACTTTTCTCTTTTTTCTAATGACTCGAATATTTATTTATTTATTTATTTTTTTCGCGATACACTCAATACTGTATTTCTATGCACAAAGATTGTACGATCTTTTACGATTTGATAGTTTGAAGAGTCCTTTACCTCTCAGTTTTCGCAGGCTGCAGGGTGATCGTGTCTTATATATGGTATGATCTTCGTATCTGCGTAATAGATTGATATTTTTATATAGAAACCAAGGAATCAATTGAATTATAGAGAACGAAAAGAAAAGGAGGGCAAAAAATGAAATGAAAAAGTGTCAATCGCGATACGGTTATGCGTCAAATAGGATCAAAGAGAAAACGGATTTGGATTATTGTTACTATACGAACGATCTTAGAACGATTTTTTCTTTTTGATAGATTTTTTTTAACAGAGGAAATATTTATTTTCAATTTACTGGAAACTAATAAGAATCGAAAATAATTATATATATTATTTTTCATTTTTTGTTTGTTAGATTGGAAATAAATCGAGTTTTTTCATATTTCATGTTATATAAAATAATATAATTCTCCTTTTTTTTAAAATATTGTAATAATACTTTGTTTAAAGTTTGCTATTTCTTTGCACAATTATTACTTCGAAAAAATATTTATTTGCAAATGTATCATTTGTGAGGAAACGAACATAACTTTATCTATTTTAAAAAATCTTAATCCTGATTTTTGGACAATCGTAACAAAAAGAAAAAAATTCGTCGACATCTACAGGAGACATTAATCAAGTGAAGAAAAATTTTTCTTAATTCGATGTGTTTGATAGATGATCGTCCGAATCCACTTATTCTTCGATCCTAACTTAAGACTCGATATTCAATAGACGTTTACACTCGACTCCTTTCTTTTATTGTGTTGTTTTCGTGATATAAGTACGTATAAGTCTCAACAACTGTTTAATGACAATATATTCATCTAATCGATATTTATGAGCAATTATGAGCACAGTTGCTGCATCGACGAACAGCCAATTCCTTACCTTTGAGACTCTTCCATCTTTATGCCGGTCGATCGCACTTCCAATCGAAAAAAGAACTAACGAAGCACCTAGGATAGAGAAACAACACGTGAAAAAATTAAATCCAGATAATAAAAGTCTATTATTTTAACATTTATTGCTTTGGACAATTGATAGATGGTTTAAATAAAAAAGAAAAAAAATTATGCGATTTATAAATCACTATGAAACGCTAATAGACATTAATAGGTATCATTACATTATGAATAAATGGCTTTGGCGATTTAATTATTAAGCTCTATGCATTATTATTATCGCAGACATTTGTTATATTATTTAAACAGTCAATTATTAATTTATTCACATGAAACGCAATTCAATGCAATTCTATATATATGGAAGTTTTTATCTATTCTCTTTTATCAATTAACTATAATTGAAACCTCGACACATTTATGTAAAAATGTTGCAATAATGTCACGTATTTTTATGCAACTTCCTTAAATCCATATATTTATCGAGATCGCGCATGCAATGATCAAACATAATTCGACTGTAATCACGCGAATAAACTTTTTAATAGCAATTATTAATCCTAATTAGTTTCTCGTCTATTTCCCTCGCGAGGAATAATAATAAATGTTTTTCACATTGTGTGTTTGTCAACGCCAAATCCTTTTCCCAAAAGATAAAAGATAAAACAAGAAATTATTGGAGGAAATTATATGGATAAGTGGATAAAAAGAGCCAATTTTTCACCAGTTTGCACGTGCGTGACCGTATTAATTTTTCTCAACCCCTCTCTCTCGAATAACGTCTTCTTATTAGAGATCGATGGAGGAATAAAATGTTCAGAATTTAATAGCGGATTCATGGGGGCGTGATGAAATTCCGACACGAAACTCATATAGCATTCAACGATCTTCGTGATCAATTCGCGAAATGTCGAAGCTCATATCGCGGCAAAAGACAAAAAAATGAACGATCTTGCATTCTTTCGACAAGAGAATGCCGTATTGTTTTTTGCAAATTGTATTCCATTCATATGTAGAATAATAAATGGAGAATACGTATTGCAGGAACAATGAGAAAAAAGTTATATGTATTTTTTTATCTGATTGCTTTGCTTACGAGATGTAATAAATTTGTAATTATATTTTCAATAGTGGAATTATATCTTCATTGAACATTTTGACGAGAGTGAAAGTTACAATAAAGTCACTTTCAATTACAGTATCCATTTGTAAAAAAATATATTCCTTTAGGGTCGAGAGTTGCTCTCAACAATTTTTTCGCAAATGGACAACTGTGTCGAGATTGTCCGATAATAACTTTCACTCTCAACATTTTATCTTCTAACGAAAAATAATAAGTCCCAATTCACATCCTTAAATGCATCCATCTAAAATTTTCTTTTGTTTATTATTTGAAGAAACGAGAAAAATAAATTAAAAAAAAATAAAATTAAATATTTATTCATAGAAATATTTGGATATATTCCGGTTGAAGAATTGGACAGGAGTTTCTTTAAAATTCGAGTGAATATCAAAAAATACTTGAATAATAGCTACAAAGACAATGCAATGGAAATATTTAATCATGTCCAAATCTCAAATACTCTCATCAGATACGAATTAATACAATATAAAATTTACAATAAACATATATATTAATTTCTCATATTTTTAAACGTTGAAATCCATTTGTTGTAGTACACTTTGTATATCTTTATCAATAATGATAGAGATATATGAATAATGATAATCAATTTAATTCTTTGTAATCAATTTGAGATAGTCAATTAAACAAAATTAAATTGTAACTTTAAAAAAAAAATATACGTATATAATCGTAAGATAACATGGTGGTTGATTATTGATAGCTAGACCAGTGATATAACGTTATATTATCTGAATAATGCAAGAGCAATTTCTCATTACGACTATTATGACCACTAAAAGGAATAAAATCAGTGAAATTGACATTGTAAGCACTTTCAATATTTGCCCGATCCACTTTTCATGTTTAATTCATTCTGCAAATTCTTTGACGATTAATGTCACGTTGTGTTTGCAATATTTTTCATTGTGTTAATTTAACAGTCACGATGAGTGATAAAATAATTGCAATGCATATTTTTCGATTCGAAAATATATATTTAAATTGAGACGAGTTTCCTCGATTCAAAAATTGCATTGTCATTCAATATTCGTATAAAATATCTTTGCCGTTTGTTTTTACTTATATTTATTCTCTATTCATATAAGAATTACATAATCGAACGTTGATATTAAATCCTCATTACATATATTTTATATTCATTAAACCGATCAGCTTAACTTAATGAATCGATCGTATTTTCATAATTTTACGAAGATCGATTCTGCATCGTGTGAATAATCGTTTCTCGAGTACAAGAATCAATACGATTCTTCGAATTCTTTGTACATTTTTCCTGCATAATTCAGATTATTAGACATATTATTAAGTCATAAAATTTATGACGAATTTTTATTGAAGGTTATTTTTTTTTATTCTAATGTTTACGAAATATTTAGTAGTATTTACGAAATAAAGTATTTTCTGAAAATTATCTATAATATTTCCATTGAAATTTTAATCTTCATTTTTTTCCTGATATTATTTTATCTTTGTGCTACAACAGTTTGATACACGATTTACCACTCCGATTGATTTGAAATTTTTATAAAAATTCATGTATTAAAGTTAATAATGACGAGGCATAAAAGTAAGTATATTAATGCGCATGGAATTCATATATTCGTATAAATAGGCAATGCTTTACATTGCTAATCTTGTATCTATGAAATCTCGTTTTATACATATTTTTCTATATCGCAATCGTACATAATAGGCAAAATAAAAAAAAAAAACAAAATTACAAAATAGATTAACATGTAATTGCATTTTTTATCATAATACAGTAAATATAAAATATAAAAGCGGAAAACATTTTTACTCACAGCGAAGCACGTGGCTAATTCAAGTTTCGCTCTTCCTGATTAAACTCCAATACCAGCGTTTACATCATTCGTCGAATCACGCGAGAACTTTTATGAAAATAACGAATAAATTTCACAATCTTTATTTCCCAAATATCGATAAAATATCACAAGTATACGTGATACGAGTACGAATAAATCAACACTAATTTTTCTTCTTTTTTTTTTTAGAACAAAATAATCAATCACGGATCAAATAATGAAAGGAGAATATTATCGATGAAATATCGAAAAATTTAAAAAAAAAAAAAACGATAACAAATATTATCTCTCGAATAATTACAAGTTTCGAGATTAAATGGAAAGAGATTCGAGTCGAAACGAAGAGCAATGTCGCGTTCGAGTCGATCTGTGGTCGACAACTGATGCCTGAGGAGCAAACCTTTTGATTAAAGTTATTGAAGTTACGGAAGAAATCAACCCGGACGAGGAGAACGGCCGACACTGAAAAGCGGCCGAACCACGAGGCATTGACTATCTTCCAGGCCCCACCACTATCGCGTTTTAATCAGCCGGGTAGGAAGTTCGCAAGGATTGTAAGCATAACCGCGAACGAGGAAACGTGACGGTGACAATGATGGTTCCGGCTATAATATATATTTGCTAATATATCTCGTTTGTGACATAGCGGCGACGCGTCCAGACGCCTCTCCCGACGACCGGATATTATATCAACGTGATCGAATAAACAATGGATGGCATGACAAAGGATAATAGGTGTTAATTGGAGTTCGAAAGCGAGACATATAATCCTCCGAGCTGCTTATTAGTTTTCGTGTATATAGAGGGTTTCATGAAGGGGTGTAACGATGGATCATGTACTTATTCTTTCACAATTTTCATGGTAAATCTTGCTCTCTCGCTAATTTGAACATTTAGACAATCGTTTAGACAGTAGGGTATAAAAGAAACTTTTGTAATTTTTTTCACTTGAAAAAATTGATATAAAATTTATAAAATTATCAAATCGTATAAAATTTATAAAATTAATAATTAATTTTTTTTTAATTGGAATTGTTTGTATCGTGATAAATATTATTTCCGTTTAAAGAATCGCAAAAGACGGTAAAGGAAACTTTTGGTATATTTTTTTTTTTATTTGAAAAAATATAGAGAAAAATTGGCATTGCATCAAACGTGCACAAAATTGCATAAGTTTGTACAATTGATGGATGACGAATGTCTTTTCTTTTTACTGGAATTGTTTTTATTGTGGTTAAGATGAATTCCTTATTCTTATTTTTTATTTCATGAAACAGATACACGTTTCGATTTTGAATTGAATGTAAATTAAAGTTGAAAATCTTATAATATATTTATTATAAGAGTTACTAAACGATTCGAAAAATAATTTCGATTCGATTTCAATTGGGTTTTTTATTTTAGTATTTCACTATAAAAACATTAAATATTAAGTAAAAAACATATTTCTTAAATATAATATTTTAACATAATAACCATTACTTTTTAACATAATAACCATTAAAAAATGATAAGATTATATATATTGAATAATAAAACATTTTCAAATATTTACTTATATATGAGTTTGCTCATAAATCATTAATGAAAATAACAATATAAGCAAAGAAAGAGACTTCCTTGAAATTGTTTGAATTAATTTTTATGCAAATTTTGTTCTTTTTCGTTAATACTCTAATGTTATGAACATCGTTCGCGAAATCGTATGGTCGCCACAATGAAACGAGTCAATTTCCAACAATCGATTAATATCTATTAATGTCTATTAATGTCTATTAATTGCGTGGAAAACGCAATTCGTTTGCTATCTACATTGAATCCATGAACCATGTACAACAGGTGTCACTTGATATTTCATATACGCCATATTGTCTAAGCCTTTATTTGGAAAACTATTATAATTGTAACACGATACGAGATTAATTAAAAGTGTATTATTAGTACTACGTAGATAATGGTAATATTGTATTTATTATCAAATGTTTAGTACATGAGATTGTATGAATCCATAATGAATATTTCTCGATATAGGGGTGATATTTATTTCTATTAATTTTTGTTTTTTTAAGTTTAACTTGGCAAATATTAATTTATGATGACTATTAAAGGCAAATCTAATAATTAGATAAAAGTAACATAAAACTATTTTTAAAATTTGTTCAGTTGTTTGTAATTTTTCGAAAATCGATCTGGATTAATATCGATTATTTCATTGAAAATATTCACAATACAAAATTAATAAAATTTATTTCAATAGAGAATATGAAAAACAAATAATCTTTCTCAATTTTATCGATTTTACATTTATTTGATGGCTAAGCCTTATCGTTGCGTGAAGCGGAAGAAATATGTCTTTTGAATTTTATACTCGGTTATATTAAGCTTAATTATTTCTTAAGTTAAGTTGACCCTATTAAACTGTATAAGCAAGTCGGGTCACACGATTCGCTCGATGGAAATTCTTGAGCCGGCCGGCATCAAATTAAATATGTGATCAATCCTCGTGATATTACTGGTCGCCTTCGATTCTTCAGTTATCTTTATCCTTTTAAGTTTTTCGAAAAATTAAGTATCTATTTGCTTATGTAAAATATTTAATTTAAGATACACGAATTATGGATTCTTCTATTTGATAGATAATATGCTAACAGAAACACTTTCTTCACCTTCTTTCAACTAATTTCACAGACAATTATGCTGGTTTTGTAACTAAAAGAAGGATCTGTAAAAAAAAAAGGAAGGATTATACGAAGGATTATAAGAAATATGTTTAGAAAATAGTTAAGGTTATAGGAGTATTGGAACCAATTATAAATAAAAACCTATACTTCAAATATATACGAAACAACATAGCTATGAACAATCTATAAATGCTGAATTATTTAAAACATCATTCAACATTCAAGAATATAATACGTACCGGCAATTTTGATAATCAGCTATCGATAACTTATTGGCATGTACATTAATAGTTCGTTATAAAGTTATCACAGATTACGTCATTCGAAATATGTATTTTCAATCACTGTACTTTGTTCTATTATCCAATTGCACGATATAGATGAATATCCACGAAATGAAACATCTTCAATGACAACGAATTCTAACCTCGCCGCAACGACGCTTTCTTACAATTTTGAGGTTATGTCCGTTCGAAACGGTGTTCTCTATTACGGATGCAGCACGTGGCCGTGGCCTTCGTTCTCAAAAATGGGAATAGGAGAAAGGAAATGATCGATCGTGACAGTGACTCACCGCCGGTCTGTTTTTGCTTCCGGCAAAGTGTTGCAACGTTCCGGCCCTCACATTTTTCCACAAAAGCACGAGTGCACACTGTGTTTCACGCGTTCATCGACATTCTTTCGTTAACAGAGTAAATCGTGAACTCGTTGTCATTCGAACTGGATCCACAAAACACACGTTCACACAAGAACCACGGAATCACGAGCACTCGATGCTATGGCGTTACGCCGAGGCGCCCTTGCGCTCGTTGCTCCGAGGCGCAATGGTCACGTGACCCAGTGGCAAATACGTTCGCGCGCCGATCGATTCGAAGCCATTGCATCGTCACGCGGCGTCGCGTCATATCTTTTTCTTTATTACTGCTCTTTTAAATTGAATCGTAAAATATCTATAAATATTTTCATTCCTCCTAAATGAGATAGAATATATAGAAAGAAAAAAAAAAATGAAAATTCATTGCACCATTTAACATAAAGTAAAAATGATTTGCAAAAATCGAGTTTTAATAACGTCATATCATGTCATTGTAATAAGTTATATAATTCGGTATAAAATATATGTGAGAAAGTGTGTTCATATATACATTTTAATATCTTTTGTGTTTATTAATTTATTAATAAACTATTAACCATGATAATGCATTTTTCTTCATACTAACGAATCATGAATCATTCGTACATCTACTTTAAATAGGTCAAAGCGGCAAGAAGGTCATATACTTTCACTGCTTCGAACTATTTCAGAATGTATGTATATCAATCGGTCGTTTTATGCCTTGCGTAAACGAGAATTCTGCGTGTTTCCCCCCCCCCCCTTTTTTCTTTTTTTTTCTTTTTTCTTTTTTTTTTTTTTTTCCCACTTGATATTTTTCTAACGTTGGATTCCGCATATTTTAAAGTGGCGTAAACTGTAACCATTAGCATCAATTAAAATTCTCTGAACGAGGCCATTCAGCGTAGAATGAATTTCGCGGTAATAAATGATTGTGCGAAACGCATTACTGGCCAACTTCTCATCGATCTTTCGTTCGATTATAAACTGTCACCAATTGCGAAGTTCACGATCGATCCCTTCCTGAACCTCGTGTACTGTAAATGCAACGTTCGGAATTGCTTTCGGAAAATCCAACATAAATTTCCAATGTCAATGCTAACAAACTCGTCCTAAATGTCGTCATAAACACGATGAGCCATTCGAACAATCCCGCCCATCAACGAAAAAAATCCGCAAAGTGCTGTCCGGCTACGACTCTTCCGCATCACAAGTATTTTCGATATCGTGTTTAAAAATACGATTGAAGTAACGAGCTTTACGATTTTCCCATCCTTCAATCGAGAAAAGAAAACCGTTAACTGCAATTTGAACGCGATTCTAAAGCGAGCAAACAAAAGCCTTTTTTAGGTTATACGTCTACATCTTCCTTATATCTATTCTTAAGGCTTAAACGAATTTCCTCGACCTCAACGTACATAGTGGACGATGATGATTGCGTGAGCCGGGTGAAAAGTGCCTCTTTAGAAAACACAAGTATCTTGGTCCCCAGAGATCGTCAGAGAGATGTTAATCATATCGACAGAAGGATCGATAAAACGGTAACGTATTATCCCCTTCGTATCATTCAAGATCAATCGTCTAGAATTATAATTTTCCTGTTTCACTCGTATCCATAGACTTCTAATACAGGATTTAGTGGTAGAAAATTTTGGAACTGTCATACAAGACCGACAAACGTCTTCGTGCCGGAGAATTCCGTAATTCAAGAGGGTAATTATATTTATGATCCTAATTATTTGCACGCGAAACGAAACAAAGAAGTCTTCTATCTTTCGACACGTATATAACTTTATAGTTATACGTGTATCCCCATCATTTTTTCCTCTCTTTTTTTTCTTCGAACGACCGTGATTATGCGTTTGATCGATTAAAAAAAAAAAAAACGTGATTAAAACGTGATTACATCGTTCGACACGATCCCACATTTTATTAATCACGGATTAATTGTTCATTGGCGGACATTGGACGGCCTCTCGAAGCGGAGAACAAGTTTCTATTTACTCGAGATCGAATCTTTCCGCCTAACTTCTGATTAATTCTGATCGATTAATACTGATTGGCGCAGAAAGCGAGTTGATCGGCGCGTTGACGAAACAAATATACAAGGTTGAATCTCAAATGCAAAAGGCGCAATCCGATTTAAAGAGGAGCGAAGAGCAGATAAGATTGAAGGATCAGGAAATTTACAAGATGAAACGAAAGGTTCGACACATTTATTTCATTTTGTCTCGTCGCGATTCTCCTCGTCCACGCTGCGATCGAAATTTCAAATTCCTTACAGATCAAGGACTGGGAGATCAAGAACAAGAACCAGGAGAGTTTGCGAAAGAAGGAGCAGCAACAGCAACGAGTTCAAGCCGACCAGTCGGAATATCTCTACAGAAGGTGTCTGATGCTCGAGCAGAGGATCTTCGAGATGGAGGTTAATTATAATCAGATCCAGAGTATACGGATTATTATTTTATCAGCGTTCAGAAAGAATTGGAAAATCTTAGAATAGCGGGAAAAATTTCGAAAATTCGAAAAACATTTTTGAAAGAGAAAGTATGATTTTATCTCGCACAATCATAGTAAATTTCATATTCGTATTTCGCAGAAATTCTTGGCCGATTATGGTCTGATCTGGGTTGGCAACTCAACGAACTCCCCGAAGTATCCTGAAACGATCCTCAAGTAAATCGAGTATACGTTACTATTTCAATCCATCGACATCCGATCGAATTAATGATCAGTTAACCGTGCCTTTTAGCAACACCATCGAGACGTATTACGACCAGATTATCGCAAATATCGACCAGCTGAACCTGGCCGCTGGGAAGGGTGAAGTTCACGTGCAACATAACGAAAGAGGGAACGGAGCCTCGTTCAAAGTAAATCTTCCTTCATATTTTCGATTCTTTTTCCCCCTTCCTCCTCTCTCTTTCTCTCTCTTTCTCTGTAATTTTTTTTCGAAAATATGCAATTTATCGTGATTTACGATATGAAAAAATAATTATTTTTAATTTGTTTGTCGAATGTTACGAGATTGATCGTTGCATGCTCTGATGAAACATTGCGTTACGTAATCAGAGGTTTTCTTCATCCACATTGGGCGTTAATGGCCGCGTTACATCGCGATATTCGCACTTGTATCAACGAGGTATATCAATTTTCACTGTCGATCGTTCGGCATGGATGTATTCAAATGTTGACAGTTGACGTTAATCGAAGAAACCGGTTACGAGTGACGAATGACGAGTTACGAGCACGTGGAACGGAGAAAATATATAGTCGTGGCACAATTCCAGCCGTCAATTGAGTCGTGGTTTTTTTTCTCTCTCTCAACTGTTTGTTTTTTTTTTTTTTTACATATATATAAGATAACAGTTAAGCAATTAAAAGTTAACAAAGTTAACATCAAGGCGGTTGATTGATTATTAAAGCAATTGTTTAATAATTGTTTGAAGACTCCCTCTTGCATGTCGCTAAAATTCTACAAAAATGGAATGATAGTTCAAGACGGCCCATTACGATCTTACGAGGATCCAGCCACGACGTCATTTCTTAAGGATATCTTGGACGGCTATTTCCCTTCCGAGCTGCAAGAGGCTTATCCAGAGGGCGTACCTTTTAAGGTGAAACATCAATTTTTACGTTGTGATGAAAGAAGGGGAAAGGGAAATATTGTTTTGCTCATATATTTCGTTATTAGGTGGAAGATCACAGGAGCCAATTGTTCTTGAACACGTCCGAGTTTCCTGGCCAAGGTTACCGATTGGGAAAAGAGAGCCTTGCCAATAACACGATCATCTCTAGATCTCGTAGACCTCCTACCGTTAACCAGAGAATGGCTCGTCGTGGCGCCCCCTCCAGAGATAATCTGACTAATTTCGATCCCAACGCGCAACTTTTGTCCCCCACAGCCAGGTACCAACAATTAAATTCAATAATACAATTTCGATCGTGATCGATGACGAACTTTGAAACTCATTAGCAAGTCCCAAAAAGCGAAAAGTCCCTCGGAAGGCCCCCCGTTGGAGATGTACGTTCTACGTTCTCAGATTTTAGCGTCTCACAATAATATCTGTTCCGATACCCACTTACAATCCCATATCAATGCAGAGTTGGGTTTGAGCACTCGAAAAGATAAAGTAAAGTTTTGTTAATACGATGTTAATATCAATGGAAAAGTAATATTTAATCTTTTAATTGTGTTTGCGTGATATTTCGAATGTTTGTTTCACAAGCGTGAGCCGAATAATAGAAACGGAGAATACGATCCGACGACTCGTGAAAGTGGTGCAAAGTCTAAAGGTGTTATGAGATTTCCAAGTTCTGGTAGATGTTATCACAGCTCCTCCGATAGATCGTCCAAATTATCACCCAAGTAAATCCTGATTAAATCGCGATTAAATTTCTTAGATATCCGTTTATTATTATATCGTTATTGCTTCAGTCGATTGGATGGCGACGATCGATTCAGGCAGCGATCGAGATCTGCAAGTTTACCAAACTCTAGATTTTCTATTAATTCGAGGTCAACACCGAGAGCGAATATTGATGTTAAACAGTATGCAACTCCTCAAATCCAGTCTGGTGTAACGAGGAAGAGTCAACGTTCGACAAGATCCGCTGTACCAGTCAGAAAGAATGCAGTAAGGAAGAGAGAAAGAATATAATTTTTTTTTTTTCGAAACGATACAACTATATTTTATGAGAAATATAATATTTTTTCTTTCTTTCTTTTTTTCTCCGACATTTCAGCCTCCGATTTTACATCAGATCAATGAACCATCGGGAAAAACGGGCGAGCTCCGATTGAAAGTCAGATCTCTGAATGGCGGTACTGTCTATTTGGTGCATGTATCTGCCGACGAACCAATAGCTCGACTTTATCAGTTGTTAGATAAGGCTATGTCAAGAACCGTTCCTCGAGGATACAAAATTGTTCTAAGCGGGTAAAAATTCGTTCACGATTCGTTTATTATATCAAAATTTCATTATTTCTTTCTTCAATATTCATCAAAAATTTGATTGATGAAATATCTGTATTTATCTTTTTTATTCTCAGATATTCACCGAGAAGATTGGAACAATTAGGAATAACTTTAAGAGAAATTGGTATTACTAGGGATAGCGTTTTGCATTTAGTGAACGATTAAATATCAAAAGTATATCTAATGAATCTCCGAATTTATGTTGTTTAAGAAAAAAAAAAAAAAAAAAAAAAAAAATATTGTAAAAATATTATATTTATGGAAAATATACACATTATATATTTACGAAATTTTATCGTTCTATGATAAAAAATTGCAGCTTTGAAATCTTAGTTTACTATGGTTGATAATTGAACTACTTGATAATTTCACAGATGAGATAGGGAATTTTTCTCTTACATATTTAAAGAATAATTTGATTTTCTTGCTATTTTATAATTTTTTAGTTCATATTCGATAATTTATATTTGAACAGTTAATTGCATACTTTAGAAATTTTTTCAGAAATAAAATTACACATATCGAATGAATAGATTTGATAAATAAATCTTCAATAAGGGTGATTTTCAAAATTTTTTTCTATTCCCCTTATTATCAAACTTTTTTTATTTAAATCATCTCACGATAAAGTGCTTTGGATCAAAACTGTCATATAATAGAATATATAATATATATATTGAAGATTAGGATTAATTATATATGTTTATATATAAATAGTTTAAAAAAAAAAAATGATGAAAGCGTTTTAATTAACGTCCCGTATGCCGTATGTAGTCACGTATCAAGAATAAATGATAGATAAGGATAGATAAATAGTGCGAGAAGGATAAGAGATAGGTTAAAAATTGTACATGCAGCGCCATCTGTGTGCCGCAAAGTAAACTACATATAAACAAGGAAAGAGAATAATAGAGAAAGATGGAGATAGACATAGCTTGATTGGTGGCGCCATCTAGCGAGCACCGAAAATATTACTTTAAAGTCGGAAAGATATAGTAAGAATTAGGAAATGGCGCCATCTCGCGAGCACCGAATATACTTTAAAATCGGAAGGGTAGAGTAAGAATTAAAGATTGGCGCCATCTCTTGGGTAATCTTGGAACGATAAATTTTTGATCGTCACGAGATGGCGCTAGTTGTTACTTTGTACCATATATCTATCCTTTTCTCCTATTTTCTCTCTTTCTCTACATAGAGTTTCATTTGCGGCACTCTAGAGATGGCGCTGATTTCATAATTTTTATACTATCTCTGTCCTTCTCTTATTGTTCCTCTCTTTGTCACACTTACTATTTTATACGCTTAAGAGATTCCAATATTATTATTTTATCCTTTTTTTAGCTTATTGACTAGAAATTTTAACGAAGCTTATTCGATCTAAGTTTTATATATCGTAAGTACATATATTATTATAATAATTATGTACTATATAATTATATGTTGTATAAATTAAAAAAATAATTTCAGATAAGATCTGTATATGAAATAAATATATAAAATAGATATATACGTAAGTAATCATGGAAATGAGGAACATTTCTTTTTTTTTTGATATTAATATCTCACAATAAGTGATAGTCCTATAAAATGTTATATTTATCTCGTATGTGATATTAATCTTTGAATCTTAGAGTTGATAATTATTGATTATGCACTTTTTGAGATGGTAGGTAAATGCTTTTGTAATAATGACCACAAATTCTTATCCTCTATCATTACGAAGACAATTTTTATGACCTTAAGGATAATAACTCGCGTAATTTAAATTCCTTCTATCGATCCTTTTTAATAGCTATAAAAAGAAAAATGCTTTAACAATATAAGATTGCATAATTTTTCAATTTTAAGATAGATTAAACGATCCATCTCGTAATGACCTGAAAGTTTTTGAACAATTTAAAGATTTTTAAAAAATTAATTTTAGTTTAAAATTTGTAAAGAATTTAACATTGATTACTTTCCTATGTTCATTATTTTTTTCTGTAATATAAGAATTTAATACTTGTAATATTTTTGTTTTACTAATTTTAAATTATTGTTTTTCAGTTCTTTCCATAATGAAAATGGATAAATTATACTGTCTCACAGGAATATTATGACAGATATTTTTCACAAATGAAAGAAAGATTATGTGTAAATTTATATGAATAAACATAGAGACTAAAGTTTGATTTTTAAAGATATAATTAAATTACTTACATTTTCCTTTCTAATTTTTAGAAAATTCGAAATAATTCTTTACATCAAGACTTACTATCAAAATGTCTTTCACGTTACAAAATTTAAACGTAAATTCCTCGAGCGTTTAGTCAATATAAAAGAGTGAATTTACTTCGATTCGCAACAGGGAGCTTTAAGGAAGCACCGACTGTTCGTGACGTTGATGTCTCATTACTAGTTTTCGACGGAATCTTTAGAAATATATCGATGGTTCCACCTTCGTTATTCGAGAAACGCACCGATAATGGATTATTCAACTGAATTGCAAACTTTCCTGTACATTTGTGACATAAGAAAATTTTCAGTCGTTACCCGACGAGCAAATTGTGTTTAACGAACGTTAAAACGTTCATAGAAAGTTGAATTAAGACGATGAATTTGTTGCTGTTTCAGAAATTGTTCGAAGAAGAGACAAATATTTTGAAATTGCCATGAAATACTTTATATGGTGGCCATGAAATACTTTACATGGTGTTAATTTATTCGCAAATCATTTAGTTTCAAAATAAAAAAATGATAATGGAAAAGATATGGACTGAAGTTTATTTATTAAATTATGAATAATTGAAGTTTGCATTGGACGAAATGAAAAGTAAGTAGAATGAGATTATTCTATCTATGTTACACCTTCATCGCATTTTTTTTTAAATTCCTTTCTTTTATGTATTAAATAATATGGAATTCTTTCTTTTTTATTACATTAATTAACATAAAATTTCTTCTTTTCTTTTAAATAATATGTACATAATATGTATATAGAGTAGTTTTTCAATTATTAAAATTCATTTTGTCTCAATTCACATTGATTCTCACAAGATGGATTCTAATAATTTTCCTGTAGCTGCAACTTTTATCTTCTTTTATTTTATTAACTATATTAAATAATACGAATTCCATTTATTATCTGCTGAACTCTTCATTTATATGAATATATAATACACATAATAAAATATAATATAATTCAAAGTATGTTAATATTCGATACAAAATAATTAAATAATTCATTCAATGATTAATAGGCAATTATTATATTTATAATCAAAATTGTTTCAGAATTTGTAATATCTGATATACGTTATATGCATTTTAGAAATTCTCTAATAATTCATACGAACCTTTATTAAGGAAACGAAAAAATCATCAATTAAAATGATTCGATAATGAAACGACGAAAACAATTTAATAATTATAGGAATGCTGCTCCATATTATTATTGATTATTTTTTATTCGATACTTTTCTTTTTTTTTAATTTTCAGTTGCAAGAATTCCTATTCCCTCCCCGAAAATTTGCCATTTCTCCAATTACAAATCGATAATATAATATCCTTCACGCTCGAGTACACATTATATTGGATCAACGATCGAGAAATATTTAAAACGACCACGATAACAAAATCTCCTGGACCAAATGGCCCGTATTTCACCAGGCGATAATGCAGCAACCTCGTGGAAAGTTAGGATCGGGGTTGGAGCCAGGAGAGAACGTTGGACGTCGAGGAGAGGTTCATCGGCTACCACTTGTCTCCGGAAAAAGATTAAAACCGTGAAAACCGTCCCGTTTCTTCCAACCAAGAAGGTTGGTTGGCCCTCGTTTCGTTGACGATTGACCCTTTCCCCGTTCCTCCAAGAGAAAAAGAAAAAAGAGAGAAAAGGAAGAGGAGGTTCACCCGCGAGGGGGTAAATGTCAAAGTGATAACGACCGATGTAAAAACTCGCCACGATACCCTCACGCTCGATTTACTTGTTCGATTTACTAGGTGGAGCTAGGTTTCCAAGAGAGACATGGATATTCTTTTTTTCTTTTTTTTTTTTTTTTCTTTTTATATCGAAGATAACCACGCTTAAATGGAGTTAAAGCGTGGAAATTTATCCATGCTCGCGGAGTGGGGATGAAGAGGAACGAACTCGGGGGTGCGAACTCGGTCACGAACTCGAGCACGATTGGTTTTCGTTTTGGGACTTCGTTATCGCTTCTCTTCGAGCTCGTGTGAAACGGAGGCACCATTTGCTTTTTCGTGGTTTCGCTCGATCAAGTGGCAATGAAGTAGACAGACACGCAGAAGCTTCAAGGCTTCATCCGATAAAACACGATTTTATTTAATGGTGATTATGGATTAGTAAAGGAGGAGGTGTGGAATCCTTGGTTGGTAAATTGGAAATTGAATCGATAAAATTAATAATTTGGATTTTAATCTTTTTTAATAATTTAAGTGTTGTGATAAATATAACAAGAAAATTGGAAGAAAATAGGCTACATGGATGAATAAAAAATCTAATTGGATAACTTATCCTTTCAAATATTAATTCTAATAAATATTAATTCTTTGGATTTTATACGAATCGAAATATATTTAACTAATTAATTTGAATACCCAAAGAATAGCTATCGAAAGAAGAAGCGATTTATTTAATAATATCAAATTATTTTGATTATTTTTTAATTATTATATTCGATCGAAATTTCACATCGTTTTTGAAATAAAATTTGCTCGAAAACGTAATTGCGGCAATTACTTTCGTGGACATCAAACATATTGTTTGTTAAGAGGCGTTTGATTAAACTTTCGAATAAACGGAACGAATCTGGCCATCTCATTCTCCCCCTGACATTTTTATCGATTAATTCCATCAATCCGTGGGCAAACGGCACCGCTTCAAATGTCACTGCTTCATACCGATCCATCACGAGACCGCGTTTGTCAATCAACGTGAAAATCGATGTCCTACCTTTGGAAAAATCTTTAAATTTAATCATCCAGAATTTTTTCCGAGTGTTATCTCCACCCTCTATCCCATTCATTTACCAGAAAGTTGTCGAGGATGGACTTACTGCCTGGGAGAGAAACTTTTACTCGCCAAGTCTGATTAAACGCCTCGAAAGAAGATTTCCAAGAGAATCCTCGATCTCTGGAGGCAACGAGAAGATAGCAACTGGATCTTGTTAGAACGAAATTCTCGAAAAGATTGGACTGTATCAGGTTATCTGATATAAATGAAACCAACATAATAATCACAATGATGATGAATGATTTTGGTGATGATGATTTTTTGATGATGAATGAATTGGAGTTGAAGGCAGATGCTACTGTTTGATGTTGAGTAAAGAAAAGTATTGTGTATCGTTTGGTTGCAAGTTTTATGCAGATAAAAAGTGAGATTTATACGAATAACGTTATTTTTCGATATCCATTGAAAGTTTTAATACATTTACTTTATTATTAATGGAAAAATAAATCAACGGGTTATTATTAATAATAAGTTACCATTTTTTTCGAGATTTTGATGGTAGCTTCAAATTTTAAAAATTAATATAAATAAGTAAACTATTCTATCTTGATGTTAATTAATATTTTCTCTTCAAGATTGAGAAGAATAATTTTATAAGAAAATCTTTTTTACTTTTCAGATGACAAAGATATTGAACTGTCCAAGGAAATCGATCGTATGGATCATTCGATTTCTTTCTCATATCGTCGAATATCAAACATTAACGAGCCATATATTGATCGTGCTCTTTTCGAAGATGATTTATTAAGAAAAAAAGTGGAGTGGCCGTCGCGTTAACGAGCGTTAACGTCTTAGATGCAATTTATCGATCATTTGATCCCAATGATTATCCGCGGTATTTAACCGACAAGAATCGATTCGTCGAGTTAAATAGCGTGTTCCTCCTTGTAATTCGCTAACGAACCGCCTGCTTGCTTTGTCTGCTTTGAAACGTTAACAGAGCTTCTAATTTACTTTACCGTTGCTAAATCTTGTTAAAAAGTAGTATTGAGCCAATTTGTCTCCTCTCCGCTCTCGCATCGTTGGTCAAAGAACACACGAACAAATTTGTCCTTCTATCGAAGTGAAATTTCGTTCTTTAGAATTCGTATGGACCTGATGTTCTGATTATATATTTAATAATATTATCAACGACATTAAGCAGTATAAATTATTTGTATTATACATTAAATACCATTTATATCTGATGTAGATTTAAAACAAAGATATTGTAACTTTCAAATAATCTATCAATTTATAAAAATTAATTGATGGAAGAATAAAAAGTCGTAAGAGGAACGACTTGTTGGATGCATGGAAAAAGAAATGACGTTAAATTTTCCAGGAAACTGAAAGTAAACTTAAACTCGATTTTTAATTTAAATTAAATTTCTTACAAAGAATCCGTAAAGAAATGAATCTTTATTTGAGAAAAATTCATTAATCCGATACCAAGAGCGTTTCTTTTTTCTTTTTTTTTCATCTCTCTTAATGCCCTACTGCCCCAAAAATTGGATCGAGACCAATCTTCTTCCCTCCTTCAATTTTTCTTCTTTTCATCGGGAGGAAATCAGTTCGAACGAAGCTTCGTTTCCTCGATTCAAGTCGAGAGAAAACATTCGACGATCCGTCCCCGTTCCCCATTAAGAGTCTACTGGGCAGAAGGAATAGAAAAGATTCATTTTATGCCAGAACGATACAGAAAAATTAACGAGCAAGGGCCGATTGGAAATCGGTCGTGGCTCTTATAACCGAGGCCGATTCTTATTTCCTCTTCCATATTTCCGTCGCGAGGAACGAGTCAGATTTTTAAAGGGCTCCCTTTGACACTGGGCGCGGTTAAATGAATGCAATTTTCAATATGCAACGATGGAAGCCAGCCACTTGGTCGTGACAATTTAGTTCCCGCCTCGGACTTTGAAAGGACTAACAGGCAAGGGCGCTGTAAATAGGAGCGTCCTATATTCGACGTGGAGTAATTTCAGACTAATTTTCTCACAGTGGAATCCCCTTTACAAGAAAGAAATTTTTAGCATTTATTAAATGAATTTTTTAATTGAATTTTTCTTGTCCGAATATTAGATTCTTTTATAATAATAGAAAGAATATAGTAAATTTTTTTAAAAATCTGGCACAACTCACTGTGCACTTTATACGTAAAAATAAAATTAATTTTTGGATGATGCACGTGTTTCAACAGATTAAGAAAAATTGATCTTAGAAAATTGCTATCGTTTTAATTGCGTGAAAATTTATAATTAAAAATATATTCAGGAGTTTAATTATATTCAACTCCTTAGCAAAAAATGAAATTATCATTTCAATAAAAAACAACGTTTAATTTTAATATTTAACAAATGAACAAAGTGAAGCCAATATTTAGCGAACTGAAGTTAATTATGAAATAATTTTCAAAAATATAATGTAAAATAATTCATTGATTAAATTACGTATGAAAAATTTTACGAATCTTCGATGTTTATTATTCAAACAATATCTCAGTGATGAAACGAAACAAAGTTTTTCATGGGAATATTCGAACGGTGTATTCCAATTTCGAAATTATTATTGTTTGCTTCGTGGAATTTAACAAGTCGACAGATAAATATTTTGAAACGAAACGAAACAAAGTTTCTACGATTCAACATTCGCCGTCAATTTATAATGTCTCGAGACGAAAACAAAGTCGGCCGTTAAAGTAGACCGTCTCAGTCGCTCGAAACTCATCGATCGGTTAACATCGATAGTCTCGCGCGAGAAATGTGATTTGCATGTAACCGGAGATAATGGTAAATCGTGGTCGCTGAAGGCAAAAGCAACGTCAGATCGATCTCTGAATATATATCGAGGAACAAGTCGATGACGTGATCGACGAGCAATATCATTTCATCCACGATGATGTCTCTCCTTTTCTTCCTTTCCTTCGAACTGATGAAATTCCAGCCGTAGAAACGAATTTCGTTGTGCATCGTCGTCGATAGCTGTAAAAGAAAGGAAGGGAATCCACGTAGATCGTGCTTTTCTCCAACGATCGATTCGAACTCAAGTTGAAGAGGACAAGCAAGAGGATCGTTTAATAATCTGGTTTCGAATATGCGAATTGGATGAATTCGACGCTGTGGAAATAGAAAAAGATATCGTGTCTCAATGATATTCGTTAAAACGTGTATATACTATAATTATTTAATTGTCGTTATTTCTTCGGTTGAGAGATATGTTTCGACGATTTATCGTCACGTTCACGCGATCATGAAGCTGAGATTCAAGAGAGAAGGGGAGGAAGGAAGAGAGGAAGGATCTGAATATCGATCGACGAAATCTGTCAGCTCCTCGATCGACAAGAAGTGAACGTGCATATGCGTGCCGTTTTGCTTAATGCCTAAGTGTAGAAACGTCTAAGATCGATTAAGTAAATAAAATTTATTTATTGAATAGTGGCACACCAGTGATGACGCGACAAGTATTCAAACTGAACTCGCTTCCTTCGAATCAATTTTTTTCATAACCAATTTTTTTCATATCCATCGTAACATCCGTCGCAATAATATTTCCTCGTCTCGAACGAAATATGCAATTACGACGATCGCTACGTCATGTGTTTGGGCGAATCGTGCCCGATTTTGCGATTTATCGGAAGAGGGATATATATCCTCGGGATCGAGAAAGAAAAAAGGAGGAGGAAGAAGGACGAACGTCGAGACGGTTCTCGATGAACCGACGTGTCTCGTGGAAGAGCGGCACTCTTAATTAATCGACAGGGAATGAAGAATTCATTTATCAACCGGGATTAACTGGTTCTTCTCGATGCAATTATACGGGAACTCGATTATCTCCAAGCAACCATTGAAAATTTCTTGCCGCCTCTTCTGAAAATGAATTCTTCATCGTGGATGAATCTTCAACGAAACGAAAGTTACGAATTAATTTGCGCAATCTTCGATTTACGAGCATCCATTCGAGCGAGGACATTTATTTCCGACAATAATCGTCGCAATATTTGTCATCGCGTGTTCATCGCTGGGAAATGCTTGATCCCCATCATCGTCGAATTGACACGGAGGTATGTAAATCGCGCGATTGGAAAGCTCGTCGAAAACACGTTACAACAACGTAATAATCCCTTTTGTCGTGGCACGATTCGCTCCTCTTTCTTATCACGCATTCTATCAATCATACACCCATCAATCGCATCCTTTCTCCTCGTTATATCGTTAATAACGCATTAATAAAACCGTCGAGCAACGCGATCTCCCTTCTCCTTCCTTATGAACATTGTTCTCTTCTTGTATGTACACGGTGTATGTATGTGTTTGTGTGTGAGTGTGTGTGTATGTAATGTGTACGTGTACGACGCGGTGCGCAATACTAAAAACGCCCTCAAGAAACTTCCTTCCCGACGAAGGCGGCGGATGTTCGAATTTTCGGTGAAAAAATTTTCGGTCAACTGTACATAATCGTATCGCCTCGATATATTAATAAACTGTCGATCGTGTCAAAATATGACTAAAGTCTCTTACGCGGCTACGCACTTACCTTATGGAATTATATTATTTAAACTAACAATACGGTGCTTGTATGCTCGCGTACACCGACGTACAGATTGTACGTTCGTGTACGCGCCCATACGCGTTTGTCTTATTTTTTTTATACAATTCGTCCTGTGAATCTACACCGAAGTGTATCCACCGATTCGATGAACAAACACGATCGATCATTTTATCAACCGTGTCTATTTATGACACAGAACGCCATACATAATCGACGAACTTATTCCTCGAGCGTACGCGCGTTCGCGGGATTCTTTCTAATCTAATATTTCCCGCACGATCGATCGTTACAGGCTTCGATCGTTCGAGGCTGACCGCAGGCACACCGAGAAATCCATTCGTGAAAATTTGCTCCTAGTCCTCTCATCCCCCTGTTGTATAAAACGCGTTGTGAAAAATTTCTGGTCCGCTGCGCGGTCAGACTGTCCATCATCTGGCGACTGGTGAACGGCGCGGAAACAAAGGTCAGGGTGCAAAATCGTAACGATCAGGTAACGCATTTCGAAATGTTTGTACTACATCCTCCTGTGATTCGTTTCGTCTCTTCTAAGAAGAGACGTTCGAGGTTTGCTCTAGATGTTTCTTTTTTTTTCTTTTTTCTTTTTTCTTTTTTTTTTTTTTAAATTGTACATATCAGACGATAAATTTGAATACGATGATTGATCTTCGACTATTTCCTAGATATCCTCGTTCCGATCGTGTTGATCGTTTGGTCGAATAGATTTGATGACATCCGTCCTAGGTTTTTTTACATTATCTATTCTAAACTCTTCTTTTTTTCTCTTTCTCTCTCTCTCTAAACGCTGCGACCTAATCCAATCGATTCTTCGTATTCCATTCTTATTAAATAGCGCTTCATTGTGCATGTTCCGTGGTAATATCGTATCGATCGAAATTTCGAAACTTCTTCGTTGGTCAACTCGCTCCTCTAAGGATCGAGCATAAGCGAATCAAGATTTTTTTTTTCTTTAGGCCGTGAATTATCCATCCACGCGCACGGATTAAAGCTTTCTCCTTTTTTTTTTTTAGTCCATGCATCTGTATCTAGACCGTTTGACTAAATTAGGCTATCTGTTGGCAGTGATCACTATGAGTTTTGGTCCGAGTCTAATCACACGTATCGTTGATCGACGTAACATTGTTCCTCGCTCCACTACTTCTACTTCTTCGAACGTGCCAAACGAGAACCTTTCCCCGTCGATGCTCTCGACTTCGTCTCTGCCTCCATTTCGATATGTTTAGCATGAAAATCGGACTCGCCGCTTTCGATCAGCCCGGACAATTGAATCGGCCGTTCAACTACTCCTATTCGATATATATATATATACTTCCCAGCCTCGAAAGTCCTCGCCTCGAAGAGCGAACGATCGGCCCAAATTGATTGGAGTTGCACGCGGTGTTTCATTTGCTATTCAACTTCGTCAGAACGATGGAACGCGTTCGTTCGCACGATGACGCTTTTCGGATCGATCCCGTTTTATTGGCGGATGAGCATCCATCCACGATCCATGACATGGAACAATACTCTATTCGTAACAAACCACCCTGTTCTTCACGATATCCATCGTGTAAACTTGATTCGTTTCCCTGTAGTTCGTTGAAAAGTAATCGATGCTCGTTCCATATCGATCTTTACAACGTCTTTACTCGTTCGATAACGATGGTCCTCGACACGACGATCTCCTCTATACGATCCACGACGACGGATCGATTTTATTTTATTTTATTTTATTTATTTATTTTATTTTATTTTTTTTTTTTTTGGCACATGTCGCCAATTCTTCTTCTCTAAACGAAATTCTAAATTGTTATGTGTCGTCACGTGGACAGCCGACCGATCGATGATCCAACCATGATGTCGCCGATGGCAGTGGGTAGGCCGGTTCGCGGCCAACTCATCCGCCCCGGCGACTACATATGCTATAAGCAGGTCTCCTTCTGGTCGATTACGTTCACCACCGCCGAGGTCTGGATAGGCAGCTCCTTTTGGACGGGCACACCTGTCGGCACCTCTTCGAGTATTGGTCAAAGGGTCGTGGTCCTCGATACGGCCGCCGAGGGTGGGGGTGGCGGTGGCGGCGGCGATATCACCACGTCTGGCTCACCTGCCAGGTCGCAGTCGAATCTCCAGAGAATACTCTCAGGATGGTCACCTCCTGGACATCAAAGAGATTTTCCTTTTCCTATTTGTAAGTGATATTTTTTTGGATTAAAGAAATCTTTGAATCACACTAGCGACACTATCTCTGTTTGCTTAAAGATCGTTCTTTTCGACGATTCTATTTATTACGATGGAACGATGAGTGACTAACCTTGACCCAAGACGATGCTTGAAGAGCCCCGTCTCTGCCTCGGTGGGGGTGGTTGGTGTTTGTGCGTATGGCTGTGACTGTGGCTGTGTGAATGTGAGTGGCAGTGTGTGTGACGTGTGTGCGTGGGCGTGGCTTTGCACGGTGGCGGTTGTTGTTGTTGCTGTTGCTGCTGCTGAGGATGAAGATGAGGATGAGGCCTGTGCTAGGTGTTCCCGCCACGGGCCGCTCCCACTTGATCGAAGCTCAATGATTTCTTCATCTCCGTCATCGACAATGCTCCACCCTCCTGCTGAGAAAACAGGAGGCACAGATGTTAGCTATATCGGGGGTGGTGATAAGTCACCACCTCTCGCTACCACACCCCATACACCCCCCCTGGTACGAACCGATCGAGTTATTAAAAGTTACCAGGCCTCGTTAAAACTTGTCCCAAACTTTTTCAGAAGCTCGTAAAGAAGTTTACCTCTCGCCTCATGTGAGCCTACAGTTATTATAGATATCGCTAGTTTATGGCCTATTCCGTTCCATACCTCGATATAAAGAACTTATTCTCGTCGTTCCTGGATCCGAGCCACTACCGTGTATGCTTTTTTTCCCTGTTTTCTTCCAATCAACTCGTTGTTAAATTTCCCTCGATTCAGGATTTATGAATTTCCTCTTCTCATATCGATTCGAATGATCAATTGTCCAGCTGCCACTCCGCGAAAAAAAGACTTATTTGCGATAGAAATATGTGTACGAGGATGGGGAAATTTGATGAAAAATCGGAAAAGGACTTTTTCCGAGCTATATATATATGATGGATTCCCTTCTTGTTTTTTTTTTTTCCTTTTTCATTTTCGGAGGAAGGGTGATGCGGTTTTGGACGAGGGAACAAACCGTGCGAAATGCACACTGCTCGCTTGATAGAATTCCGCGTTTTTCGAACGGAAGCACGGTGTATCGAAACGTTTCGATTTGTTCGACGAAGAGTGGACCGAACGGTTTGACACGCTGAATTTTTCGACTCGAATCTCTTTTAACTTTTCCGGTGTTTTCAATTTCGAAATAACGCTGAAATTTTTGAGAAATCATTCGTTAGACAGATATCAGAGTAATTAATTTTTACGCAACAGTTTTGTTTCCGTAATTAATAAAAATGGATGCGGATTTTGTTTTTAGCAAAATTAATGTCATTATCGAGATGAAAACGTATCTATTTTCATTCATCTATGCAAAATATTATTTATGTAAATCCGTGTGAGAACAAATATATAACGAGATCTCATTAATTCATCCCATTATGTATGATCACATGCCTGATATTTTCTTTAATTAATAGGAGTTTACGCTTATCTATTTATTCATAAATACACAACAATGTTACGTTTGAAACGAATTTGCGAGCGTAGTAATTATGCTTGATAAATTATTTCTTAATTTATTTAATAACAGTGGAAAAATGAATAAATCCAATAATTCAAATCTATTATACAAAATTTGCATCCACGATAAACTGAGTTACGTGTAATACGTTTATAAATTGCGAGTCGTAAAAATCCATAAGAAATGATCGAAAAATAAACTCGAATCGAAAAGCGCCTATCTATATTCATTCACTATGAAAACTCGTTCGTCTCTCTGTCGAAATGAATTTGCAGGAAGGACTGTAACGAGGACATAGAGGACGAGTATCATCGAGCTTCCGAGAGATTTGAAAGATTGCGATAAACATTTCTGGATTGCAATATCGACAAGCATCGTGTCGAGGCACTGATTAAAGTATCGAAAAGAGGAAGGAACGGAATTCAACACTGATGCATTCCATTCGCCTCTCCACCATTTTCTCTCTTGAAATCGAGTGGTGGAGAAATACACGATCATACCTCGAAGTCATAACTTTGTCAACTCTCGATAATTCTCTCTAATTCCATTTAAATTAAACTCGAATAACGAGAATCTCGAGAAAATCCATCTCGAATTCGAGCAATTTTATTTCGAAATCGAAAATTTATAACGAAATGATTATGACACTATTATATACTACGCACAATTGTGTCGATCATTGATGTTATAATGTCCGGTAATAATTATTCATAATTCATCTCGAGTTAATTAAATTGAATAATATCAAACCTTTTGAAATCCTTCGATGATGGAGATAATTAACGGAAGTTTGTCTTGCAGTTTGTATAATTTGTATCCTTTTTGCGAAATACGAAATTGTAAACCGCGAAAGAATATTAATATAAATTTCGCTTAATTTTATTCTAATTTTTTACAGAAAAATTTACCCAATTCGAGATCCGAATGTTACATTCGCTCGTTCACGAATTTTATCGCCATTTTATACAATATGCAAACGTAATAAGAAGAATAATAAGATATTTCAATATAATACACAAATTATTAAATCTATATGCGTGGAATATATATACGATTCGTTATTAAAATTTGCAATAAAATTGAAAAAGACGAAAAAAAGAAAGATTAATTTTTCGATCATATATATTTTAATAAGAAATATTAAGGAATTCGCTTGTTTTTCAAGAGGATATCCCATATATCGGTTTCACGGAAAGTTTGCGAGAATGTGACGTGGACTGGAAAAATCACTTCCGCCACGATCAGAAGCACCATTCACGCGAGGACGTTTCGGTTCAGCTGCATTCTCTTCCCGATCATTGTTTAACGAACACTCTATTCTCTCGCCCATGTAACCGTATGAAGGGAGGATATCCAACCGTGCCGCTCCATCAAGCATCTTTAAATTTTCGGAATCAAATTTTACGAGTTACTTAGCACTGGCGTGATCGTGTCGTGAATATTCATATATTCGTGTTGAATATTCTTTCTCGTAAGAGAAGCGAAATAAAAGAAGAAAGAAAAATAAAACTTTCGTACGAAGAAATGTCATTTACGCAAATAGCAAAATTGAATGAAAAGAATACTCGTTTCTTCAAGACGCCGTTCAATTCTTATCCGAAACATTACTGAGAAAATATAAAAATAAGATGAGACATTGTGTATACACTCAATATAAAACAAGAGTTATCTTTGCTTTGAAAATAATTCGAAGAAGATGACACGTAAGTTTAGTTCAAAAATATTTCTCCATCTTTCTCGAAACCAAGATAACTCCGTTTTTCGAATTGAAAACCCTCGCGGTTGTTCGTTTACTCAGCTTCCACTTTAGCTTCGATAAACTTTCAAGCATGCACGGTGGAACGATCGATCCAAGACGAGGCAATGAACGGTGTGTGGCCGAAACGTTCGTCGAAACAACTTTTGAAGAGATGTCGTTGTCCATGAATCGTGTTACAGTCGTACAACAGCAGTACGAGGCATGCAATCAAGTATTATACACGTATACGTACATAAAACGCGTATGTCGAACTGATTATCGTTAAATGTAAGCGTGCGTTTATAGCAGAGAGAGAGAGAGAGAGAGAGAGAGAGAGAGAGAGAGAGAGAGAGAGAAAGAATTCTGTACCAATTGTAATTAAACAGTGTTTGTGCTCTCTCTTTCTCTCTCTCTTTCTCTCTTTCTCCTTCCCTCTCTCTTTTTATAGATTATTATAATATACACTTGAGCTGTAAAATGCAAAACACATAGTTAATTATACGTAAAAAGAAAGAAAGAGAGAAAGGGAGAGAAATACGAATTAAATAAATATTTCGTGTACAACAAAGTCCAATCTAATTAATATTTTTTAATATATCAAAGTGTTAGATAAAGAGAAATGAAAACGATATGAACTTTTTCTGTCTATCGTCGTATTTTCTCTCGCATTTCGAGGCTTAATGAAAGAAATGCAAAGATCACTAGGCTAGCAGGGCTCAATGGAGGCCGTGCCTCGATCACGGTAATCGAGTCATTCGAATACTATAAAAATTGTTCGATCGAATTGATAGTAGGTTCGTTAATAACGATTCGTGTCCTCGTTACAGGTTATTCTCTTCAGGATTGAATTACCGTGAAACTGGCACAACTCCGCGTTCGAACGATGGCTCCTCATCGAGAACCTCTTGTAAAATCGACAAATTTACAATGGATTGGAACGACACTGTCTGTGTCCGTAACGGTGATACAGAGTGTTCAAAAAAAAACCATTCATTTTAAACATTTTCTGGAAAAACATTTTTACAGACAGTAAATATGGAGAAATCAACAATAAATCGTTCGTGACGTGTAAAAATGACTGTATCTCAAGAAACGTAGAATTTTCCACTTATATTTACTAAAGTTTTTTCAGCACGATGTGCCGCCCTAAATGAATAGTTTTTTTCGACCATCCTGGACACGAGACACACCATTCGAAACAACACAATAGAAAATGGGAATGAAAGAAAGGGGGGAAGGGAGAAAGAAAATGGAAGAATCCGAAGAGAGGCCATCGTCGAGAGCCCGTCGTGAGGGACAGGACTTACACCATTTAACCGTGGTATCTCGATGCTCGGTATGTAGGTGGTCTCTTCGTGGCCGGTGGAACAATATCGCGTTCTCCTCCTCGTGGCACGCGGGCTGCAACGGTCGCACGGCACCGCGGCGTCGGAATTGCGCGCCTTCGCGGCTGGTCTTTGCCGCGAGCCGCACCGCATGGCGAACCGCAATTCCGAGGCCATCTCGGCGCACAGGGACTGCCATCCACGATTTTGTGTGTGTGTGTGTGTGTTTTTTTTTTTTTTTAGTTTGTTTCGTTTTTCGTTTCGCCGCCGATGCGTGGACGGGGACCGGCAGAGCAGGCACAACAATACCAACAAATGATACAGAAAAACGATCGCACCACAAGCTCGATACCATGCAATTCCTCTCGCGTGCCAGGCCGTTTCCTCGTGGTGAATGCTGGTCGCCATGAATTGTGGTTATGGGTGGTCTTTAATTTCTATTTACAGGATGGATTAATGGTAATGGGGTTGGGGGTGGAATTATTCCATCGGGAAGAAGATACTTTAGGAAAATATATGTGTGTGTGTGTGTGAATGATGATTAATTGGAAATGTATCCTTAAATACAAGGTGGATCATGGAAATGAATAGAAATGAATTTTATGGAATTTAATTTTGAAGTGAAGCAAAAGATTTTCGTTTATCTTAGGGGATGAGGATAATTTTTGATCTACATTAAGAAATAATGGAAGAGGAGATGATAATATGAAATTTGGTGTTTGAAATTGGAACTAATAATAATAAAGAATAAAAGAATATTTCTGATTTTTAATTAGTAATAAATAATGATAATAATTCACCAAGTTATATCCGTGAGAATTAAATGTTTTTTTAATTATAACATTCATATTATCATACCTCACGTATGAGTTTATAAAATATAAAATTACAAGATGCCTCTAAAGTCTCCAAAGCTTTTCTACCACGTGACATAAAAATTCATTACATTAAACACACGCTCTCGCGTATCATGATCGTTCACCAACAATTCGCATGGGTTATATGATATGGTTTCCAAAATTGCAATGTATGACGCTTGGTATGCTTCATCTGTTTACAAATGCATTGGACAGATTGATATGAATGCTGTTTGTCGATATTTAACTAATATCAATATCGCGTTAAATCAAACAAGTAGAACGAGAACGCGTGTGTCAGATCGTGTGGTCGGCTATACCGCGTTCCTGATCAAAATAAATGAAATTTTTCGTTTTCCATTTTTCTTTTCTCAACAAATGACCAATTCCATCAAAAATTTACGAGATCAAAGAGCGGAACAATCGATAATCGTTATTAACAACATGCAATTGTTTTTTCGACCAAAAGATATATAATACATACTAGTATATACTAGATATACTATGCACGAATAGCCGACGAAGAGACGATCGAGAAAAAGCAGCAAAGTGAGACGGCCTTGCACCGAAGAGGAGGATACATTCATGCAACACATACACGCGAAGCACAGAATCGCGAGCGCAATTATCTCGATGCTTACCCTGTCCGATTGGGCGTTCTTCTTCGAGTTCCAGCAGAATTCGAGGACTGCGACGAGGATGGCCAGAGCCAGGCCGCAAACCAGCACGACAAAGACACCACCTGGAACGGGAAAAACCGGAAGCTCATTATTTTACCGCCTCCGGCTGTCTCTGCTCCTTCTCGCTACCCCCCGCGCATGCTTCACGGTTAATGTACCTGTCACTGAATTTCACCCAGGATCCGTACGCCCATCTATCACCCTCTAACACCTCAGTCACACCCCTCCACGCCTGTCTATTTATCTATTTATCTATCCATCTGTCTAGCTTCCCGTCTATACGACGTCATTTATTTATACTCGTCTTCTCCCCTCGTCCCACTTCTTCTTTGTCTTCTCCAGTCTTTTTTTCCTTCTCCCTCGCTATCCCTTCCGATGGAAATTTGAAAAGAAGAAGAGGAAAAAAGGAAGATTGGAAAGAAGGTATATTACGATCGATAATTACAATCGAATGGAAAAATTCTGACAAAGAGATGGAAAAATATCGTAATCGAGTAATTTGGAATGATTAATCGGTTACGCTGTGAAGGATGTTGTTTCTTGTGAGTTATTACTTTGCTTCGCTCATTGTACATTATATCTTTTACTGCGAAGATAAGAATACCTCCGTTGAAATTTATTCTTCGTGCCGATCATTTCGCACACTTTGCTCGGCTGCACATCGTCTCGATATTGGATCCTCGGCAAGTTTCCTCGCCAAAAACTTTATCCTATCCTCGACAAATTACGAAGTCCTTCTATCCACCGTGAAAAACATTCTTTCGCGAATTTTTACGTTCGTCGTGGAAACGATGTCGAATATAAGGAGGTAATATCTCTTTACACTCAAGCTAGAGAAGTAAATCTATCGAGGGTCCCTTCGATTCGATAAAATCGCTCGTTATCGCATTAGCCAGTTTTATGAAAAGTTTTCGCTTCCCTTCTAGTTTATAGGAATCTTTCTTTTTTTTTTTTTTTTCTTGCGATAGTGAAACTGGAGATCCGTCTACTACGTATGCTTTAAAACTTTTCGTATCGTAGGCGAGCTACGTTTGTTTGTTTCCGAATCGACTCGTGAAACTTTTTGTTTAATCGTTTGCTCGGAGTATCGCGATCTTTGTTTACTCGAATGTTGCATCGCTTCGCGGTTCCAAGTTGCGTGAAACGATTTTCCATTAAAATTCCTTTCCTTAACCTTCTCACGATGTACTTGGATTAATGCAAATTCTGGGGCGAATTTTGTTGCATACTTGTTAATAAAAAAAACTATGAAAGTATTTAAAGTTCACAATTTTTAAAATTTAGAAATATATAAATTAAAGAAACGTAATAAATAATTATTATTCCGTATTTTTTGATATAAAATTAATATAAAAAAGAATTAAAAAGAAAATTGCATTTTTAAATCGTTAAATTTAAATTGGATCCTTTCTCTTGTAAAATTTTTACCCAACAATATTTTTAATTCCTTTATTTTTCCAAATTTTCCACTCACTTTTTTACACAAATTTTCTCCATTTCCCACGAAAGATAAGAAATTCACCGTATTCTCGAGGAAATGATCACAAGTTCAAGCATCCAAATCCAGTAAAGGCCATATATCACGCGGAATAAACGCCGATTTAACGTAATCTCGTCGATGTTTATGATGTAACTTCATCTCTATGCTAAACAAGAAGCAGTGCCTTCCTTCATCGGAATCAATATACGGGCTCGCATTTGCATAACTGCACCGACACTGTGATTTAAACGACATTTCACCGGAAGGAGAGAAGTTTCTCGCATGCTCCACCATTTTCATACCAGCCCACCCCCTGTCATCGCGACTAATTTCCCAGTGAAACGAGAAACAATGCCAACATCTTAGCATCCGGCCATTGCGCGTTTACGATTCGCGCGTTTCGCGTTGGCAACTTTTGCCTTCGTCGAAAAGTCGTCGAGTTTCCGGCATGGACCGAATACTTGCCCCGAGAATTGCGATTTTGTAATGGAACGATCGAGAGGAAAATTGTTTACTCGACGAATTGCATTGCTCGGCGTGACTGCTTCGAATAATTTTCCAGATTAATCATTCGAATGAAAAATGGTGTAACTCGTTTCCGTTGCGATTATAATAACGAGAAGGAATTAAATTTGGAACTTTTCCTTTGAAAAGAAGGAGATGTTTTGTTACGAAAATTTATAAGCGTTCTATCACGTAGGTATTAGCATGTTTTTTCGTTTATGGTGACGAAAATATCATGTTTGTATTCATGTTCATGAATAATTGATATAATCAGAATTTCTGATTTTAATCTTGTCAATATATATTGTATATGCATAAGGTGTAAATTTTTTATTTTTAAATGCAGCCGAATGTTTGTCTCTTTCTCGTTTCTCCTTGTATTCTTTTATCATGCAAATAATCGACAAATTTAATGGAAAGCGAATTCATCTGCAATTTTTCGAACTTCACGAGAATTATTCGTCCTTTTCCTCGTTTTCGAGAGTACATTTGCACTATTGGCAAAGTTGATACTTGCCTAAGTTATAGGCAAGTCGACGTCAAAAAGTAAAAGAAAAAAAAGAAGTAAGAGAGAGAAAAGAAACACTATTCTTAGCCAAAAAGGAAAAAAAGTAAAAAGGGAAAACTTGTTGTGACTTCCATAAAAACGAAAGGGGACATCCCGAAGAAAAATTCTTCACGAACTTTTCGCAAGATTTCTTTGAGCTTGAAAGCATTTCAAGTCATCCTTTGTTATTTTTTTTTATCCATATTTATCGCGTGAAGCAATTCGTGAGTGTATATGAATTAAATTTATTATAAGAGTGTTTCTTTTTTTTTTCTGTATAATTCTTGTGAATATTTTTCTTTATGAATATATACTATATATATTTACAAGATTATTTAAGCAAATTGACTTGCATGTTGCAATATAATGAAACGCATATTTAAAGTAATATACTTTATTTTTTTGTTGAGAGCTCCTAAAACAATGCAATATAATTATAATGTTTGGATGTAAGTTCAAAATTTTTCAAAATTAAATTGCTCGCAACTTCAAAATAAATAATGCACGTTCAAAATTCGTTTATATTTTTTTTTTTTTTCATCATGATGACCAGAATCAACTCTTTAAAACTTGATTCAACTTTGTCTCGTTCTTTCACTTTCGATCGATGTTATCTCTTCAATTTTACTCGTACAATTTCGATAAACTGTCTATTATGTAACATTATAACCGTTATTGAAAACCATCCATGGTTCATTATGTAACTTGACATGTTCGTGGCAAAGCCTCCAAATTAAGTTAGTTACACACTGGGCGGGATGCGGGAACGATCAGAACGAACTTAATGATTTCGACGCCATTGTTTCACTTGCATACGTTCCATCGACCTCGTTTACGTCCCGTAAATTACGGGTTGTAATTATGATGATGATTTGGATCAACGATACTCAATCCTTCAAAATTTCGAAAATTCACACTCGCTTCTTCCGCGGTCGATTTCGATTTCCAATATATACGAATATCACGGAAAATCATTATCATCTTTATATTTCGGCTAGAGAAATCAAATATATAATTCAATATTCTGATATTATTACCAGTAATTATATTTTTGTTTCGACATTCATCACTTGACGCTGCGTGGATTATCAATTTATTCCCGCCAAATTTATTTGGGTCATTTCAAAATAGATTATCCTTTCGTGTATTTATTTATTGAACGAAATTAATTATTTATCACGAAAATTTCCGTGCATTGTACATTTAAATTTTAAATTGGGCATATTAATAATGATGAACATTAATTTATGAATTTGTTTTTTTTTTGATATCGTAGTTATAGATTTTTGAATATTTGTTTGATATCCTTTACTTAATGATTTCTTTTTCTAAATCTAAAGAAAAAGAATAAATAATAAATTTGTGTAGTGGAATAAAATTATAATGAATCGTGTTAGAATAATATTAAATTTATGTTTTTCGGTAATTTTAATAAAAAAGAATTTTTCTCTTCCCCCTAAAATAACTGACAATTAAAATAGATTAAAACATACTTACATACCTACATACTATTATCATTAATAACTATCAATATTGTATTGCAATCACGTTCATTCTCTGAAATATATTTTTAATTGTTCAATGATTTACAAACAAAATTGTCAGTTATTTCTCATTATCATAAGAGAGAAAAAAAAGATCACGAATCACAAATTTTTTCCATCATCAAGTAAAAATTTAAATTCTTCACCCAATCTTTGTCTATCCTGGATAAGATTCCCATCATGTTTCAATCTAGTAATAAATTTACACTAGATAGGGACAATGATATCCTTCTCATCGACCATAAAAGAAAAATTGAGAGCTCACCGATATTTTCAACTCCCAACGCATTCGCCTTACTCTCCTTGCTCTTCTCGTCCCTGTTGCACACGTCCCCGGTATTCTTCCACCACTTATCGTACAGAATCTGTATCACACCCTTCTCCTGTAGCTCCAAAATCGCCAAAGATATTTTATCCCTCCAGGGCGAGCCTGCATATAAAACGGCTTCGTTAAGTTACGAATTCCTGCGATCTCTCGTCTTTGAAACGCTTTACGTCTTCTGCTGGGCAACGTCTCGAGAAAAGGTGAAATTGCTCGTCCTTTTTATATCCTCGAGGCGTCTTACAAGACCCAGTTATTTGAACATCTCTCTTTCTCTCTCTCTTTGCCTCAGAGCAAAAAGAAATTCTTGGTTTTCATTGCAATGCTCGCGAAAAACTTGGCAATTTTCAGCGCGTGACAGAAAGGATATTATATGTCAAATGTAATATAAAATAATTTTGGACAAGTAATCTTCTTTATCAAAAGATTCAAACTAATTAGAACAATGCTTGGGCTATAATAAATTAAAATTGATTTTTTTAACATGTATATTTTTCGTTGATATATAACGTGGTTATTATAAGTATATTTAATTTGATATCGTTAAACTTTTTTGTTTCACATAATAAAATAATAAGAAATATATATACGTGATTTCAGTCATTGCATTTAATAGTTTTCTAACTATGTAAAAATATTTTTCTCTCTTGTTTTTCACGAGCCAATAAAACAAATGAAAGAAACCACCAATAATTCTTCAAAACATCTAGAATAACTGACGTGTTCCAGTTCTGATTGTGCGACAGGCCGTCACACGAACGTCAAAAAAAATGAATGTTACGTTCGTTACGTCCATTTTTTTAACATTCGTTGTAAAATATAGAAGGGGTTACGTGACATCCATCCGCTTCTGTCTTACAATAACGCTATGACGAATATCAAAAAGATAGACACAACAACGATCGTGTAATGTTTACTGCTGCTGGAAAAAATATTAATATCATTTCTATTCTTAATAATTTTTTCACATTGTTTGATTTTCGTTATCCACTTTGTTTTCCATCTGATTAAAAATTAAAAATTAAATTTTGATCGATATAATGCTCGTTTTCCACGAAAAAATTAAAATAGAATAATAAAATAATGTCAAAAATTGAATAGTGAAAATCAAGGAGCTAGTTCAAACTTTTAATATATCAATTCTACACAAAATTATGATTAACTAAAACGTTTTTAAATATTGTCGATACGTAAATTACTCTACGTTGACAATGTCTCGACAACGTACGTATTAATCGAGCATTATGGCAATAATTTTTGGCATGAAATTTCGATTATTCGACTTCGTTGTTAGAAACAATCGCGTCATCAGTGTATAGAGGTCGAAAGTGGAAGTTGAAACACAGACACGTTAGTCCAATTAAGAAAATTGCTCGGTCTCCAACCTCCGGCTATAACTCTCTCTAAACTTTCATCTCGTTCTTGCCCGTCAAGAAAGAAGCCGAATTACGCGGATTTAAAACTTCTCGCTTCGGTGTCGTCTCCGACTCGTTAATTAAGCTTCTACATTGGAGGACCACGGAAGCGAAGAAGTTCGCTCGAATTCACGAGGAAAAACGACGGATACCGTGTTTCTTTTTTTTTTCCCCCCCCGTTCCGTAGCTGACTTCCGCGATTTCAACCCCAAATGAGCCACAAATCCGCGAACTTTATGATGTTTGCCGGCCGTACAGTTCCGCGTTTTTCTTTCTCCGCTCCACGCTTCTTGGCACTAAATTCTCGCGCGAATTTTCGCGTTTCCAAACTCCTCGCAAGAAATATTAACAGTGAACAATATTTATGCGTTTATTTCGAGGCTGAAGTTTCCTTGCAAACGCGCTAGAGTTGCCTCGAACTGGCTGTTATATCGCTAGGGTGAAACGTTTGATATACTCTCCAACAATCGATCGATACGATCTGGAAGAAATTTATTCACAGTGCATGTATCACGAGTGCAATGGGAAAATTTCGCGATTTTATATTTGAATGAAATAAAACTTATTGTTGCGAATTTGATAAAATGAATGAACGGATGTTAAGACAAAAAAGATAAAATTAAGATAAAATTTCAATAAGTTGAAATAATCTTGAATTGAATAATTATTATGATAGAAAAGAGTAAGAGATCTCTAGAGATCTGCAAGTGTTTTTCAATCTTTCATTTGCGAAGGAGATACTCTTAAATGGATTTCTATCTTAACAGAAAAAGGTAAATGGAAAGGATAGAACAATGGGAACAGATACCAATTGTTATTCGAAATTACCTTTCGGAGTGGCAATTCCATAGCCTTTGCTGTCCAACAGGCCCCCGATTTGCGTGAGATTGCAATCTCGTTGTACAGCATAATCGAGCATTGTCGACTCCATCAGGAAAGCGTAGTCACCCTCGAGCACCCTCTTCACCCCATCTTCGTAACTTTTCACGAAAACCGAGGGCGATTTCGACTCCATGAACTCCCACATCTTCTTGTATATACCGATCTTCGAGTCCTATCGCGTTAATACACTTTTTAGAATTCAAGAAAAAAATATCTTTTATTTAGATAAAAAAAAAGTGATGGAATTACTTTGAAGAAAAAAATATTTTAATCATATTATATATCATATTTTCCGATTATACATAACTAGTTACAAATTTCATCGATTATCGAAGACCTTTGAAACAATGCAATCCGCATTTTCTGTAATATATTCGTTCCTTTTCATCATTTTGTAACAATCGATCAAACTCGAATTTAAATTGAAATCGATCAAAAGGAATTTAATTTCGTTTGAATTAATCAAACACAGAATCACAATAATCAGTCTCCTTCGTTCAGGTATATATTCATATTATATTTATATATTTTTCAATCGGATTGTTGTAAATTCACGCGAGAAACAGTGAGGAGAGAACAAAGGGTGCACTCTCGAATTTTCCTCCAGTTTCCAATTGTTCGTAAACTGGTTGGAACGAGTTCAGCAATAACGAACTCCACCTCGTTCTGAGAATAAATCTGTAATAGCGGGGATGGGGTGCGAAATGTTGTTTCAATAACGCGGTATTAATATTACAGGAATACCTGAACATTGGTGAAATGCCGTTCCAAAATTTAATAACGTTAAAAGTCCGCATTAAATGGTAGACATTCAACGGATTTCGATACCTTTCGATATGAAAACTGTGATAATTAGCCGAATTTGTCCCGGATTACGTAGCTTTATGGTTTTAATATTTCGCGCGCAGGATCCCCTGCTCAGCAGGAGAATTATTCGTAAGACATGAATCGAATGCGAATGAAAATTATCGTGTTTAATAAAATGACTGTCAATGGTCACGCAATATCAAAACGTTAATTAATATTAATAAATTTGGATCTATATGTTCAATCAAAAGTGATTGAGGTCCAAAGTGGATTAGTTTATTCATTATGTTGTAAACAGAAAATAATTTTATCGTGCTAGTTATTAATGGTTTTAATCTCATATTCTTATTTTAAAATTTTTTAATCGAGTAACTTATTGTTTTATTAGTTCGAAGAATAGAGATTAATTCAAAGAAATGGAAATACAGATCTTTTTTAATATTATGCATTCTTTGAATTTAATAATATCTGTGTACTTCAATTTGATAGTTTAATTTGATAATTATTATAAAATATATACTCTAATTCCTAATGAAATGTACAAGTTTAAAATAACTTCAAATTTTTTTACTTTATTCAGTATTTTCTCTAAAAAGAAATATCCTGAAAATATTCTTAGTTTGTACACATAGAGTATTACACCATTTTTCGAGATTAACTTTTTCAACTTAACCAAGTTTTAACACAAAAAGTTTTATTATTTTGCTTCACCGTCCAGATTGCAGCTTTTCTAACACGTTTCCTCTAAGATAATATTAATCATATTCTAAATCCTATAATTTTTATTGTAGTCATCCAGATATAATATTGAATCGTAATTAAAAAGTATTGACAATGTATTATCGATCGTATATATTAAACAGTTTAATAAAATTTCAGGTACTTACCCTGAAAAACGTCATTGTACTTCCACCCTCTAACGTTCCATACGAAATTTGCGTTTGTTCAGCGAGATCAGCTGCGTTCTCGATCGGCGTGATCATTCTCTCGACGGTGAGGAACGCAGCCAGATTTGCCGTGTAAGATGAGATGATGATCAATGTGAAGAACCACCAGATTCCACCAACTATTCTCGTGCTTGTTGCCTGATAATTACGACGGATACCTTTTCATTAAAGGAAAACGATACTTTAACACTTTAACGAGCAATTCCTTCTCAAAGATCGTTCGATCTGATGAAAATTAGAATTTTCTTCATTTTTATTCGAAACGAGCTTTATTCCTGAATTTTGTTTAATATTTACAGGATATTATTTTCTAAAATTTTCACGAATATTAGATAATTGTTATATGCATTGTGTATTAAAAATTACATGATCCAAAGAGAGGAAAAGCTACCTTCGTATAATCTCTACATATCTATCCGCAAAAAAACGATTAAAACCATTAACTTTTGTTAAAAACATTTTTCCTAAAACATATTTTGTATTGTTTCAGATATAGTAAAACGATACGAATAAAGTATTAAAAATTCATGGAACGTAACATGATATAATCAAGAGGATCAAGTATACTATCAAAAAAGGTTCACGTCAGTTTTCTTCGCGAATATCGACCTGATATCGCATCTTCGTGGTTGGAAGCCCACGAAAAGCCTCGACGATCAATTGAAACCGCGTCAGTGGAGCATCGAGGTCGGGAGACGATTTAAGAGCACCTCCACTACGTTCCGCCCAAAGAATGCAATATGCGGTCTCATTTGCACCCTACCCTTCAACCCGTTAATGGCATATTTCGACCCATTAGCCGTGGAAGCAAGTCGATCACGGAAGCGATTATCGGCTCGAGACATTTCCGAATAATTTCATCATCCCTCTCTTTATCCACGAAACGAATGGCGTTGTTCAAATTGCCATACATCCTACGAGTGGATGATAAAATACCATTTTCTCAGACGTTGAGTGGTACAGTCTCGAGGAGGCGAAACGTTTCCAACGATATATTTATGAATACCTTTGACGTTATCGCGAGAAGAATAATGAAATAAGGATACAAGAGATTTGACATATCTTGATATATTTTATGAATAAAAAGAAAAAAATCTTCATACGTAATTTAACGCGATTGTTATTAAAAATCAATGAAAATTCTCTTTTTAATGAAATTTTATATGCGTATATAGAATATAATGATTTATAATATAAAATTCTATTGCAAAAAGACTTTACGAATGCAATATTAATGCATAATCTATTATGATTAATGTATACACAGATTTTTATTAAAATTAGAATTTTCATATTTCGAATAAATTTCGTTATAAGATATCGATACTTTTTCAACTGGCTCTTATTACTCTTTACTCTTAATTCTTTTCTTCTAAGAAGAAAAATCCAATTTTAGAATTAATTGTATACATATTTATGCTTTCAGTGTGCTACTGCAGAAAAGGAATTGCCCGTCTCTTTGATATTTGTTCATATCGTCAGACTCTCGTGTCAAAGCAAATATGCCACGAATCGAGGATTATGTTGCTCTATTTCCTTTTTCGCGCGTGTATCATAGCCCGATACGACCCGGAAAATCTCTCTCGAACGATAAGTTTCAAGCGATATTTTTGCGCAACCCTCGTTTCCTCGCGATTTTCTCTCTCTCTCTCTCTGTATTTTCACAGCACTCTCGAATCCCCAGCTCTTTACGCGGATATCTGGGATTCTTCGAGTCGTAGAATCGCCATTCTTTGCGAATTTCGCAACGACAACCCCGCATGTACACACATGCCATCAGAGCCGGCTACCACCATATGTCGTACAGGTATATTCTCGTAACAAAACATTAATACTTATTGTCTGTTGTTAAACATAAGAAAAGTTTATGATAAATATATTAATTAAAGAACGAAATTCTCCTTCTTTATAGTTTCAGTGAAAAATAGGAATTGAAAATCAAAGAAGTTGTAAAATGTATAATATTTGTGAAAGATAATAATAAAAATAATAATAAAAAAAGACTCTAACTTACACGAATATAATTTGAAAATTATTTGCTTACAGTTTCATATGTGGAAAATAGAATAAGAAATCGAAGAAGATTTGAAGTGAATTCCTAAGCGCATTAACAATTAACCTATAATTTTTTACTCGTGAAAAGTAATGAGAGAATGGACTGCGCTCTGAAGAATGAATTTCGTGAAATTAATCTGTGTACTGTATTACAACTGTATATTTGTTTCGTTGGAATAACTCTGTTATACCAGATGTCCATTGAATGCGATGTGCACCGCATCATAAATCATACATATCTTTATTGCATCGAATGAAATTTTCAATTTACGCCCTATAAAGCATTTCAACCTTACAGAGTGTAACTTCATAAATTCCGATTACATGCAGTTTCATTTGTGTCCTGGTTTATTTTTATCGCCGGACGAGGTAGTAACGCGTTAAATGGGCACAATTTCCGGCCGTCCGCAACGGCGGCGAATATAAAACAGAGGGATTTTGTTTTTCGGATCGTTCTATCTCTATTTACGCATCTTGTTGATGTAACAAGATTTCGTGCACGAGATAGAAACGAGACAGAAGATTCCACGAGAATTTGTTTCGCGAAATCTTCACGAAGATTTTTCGAGCACACGGGAAAAATCTCGAGCAAAAGAAGTTTTGTCGAGTTGAATTTTACGCCATCATAGTTGCACGTAGCTCGATGTAAAAAAGTTTCGTGCCGATTGTGAACGCTTCTTGTGAAGCGCGCAAGTCAATCTTTTGGAAAAGTTCTTTTGGAAATCGGATTGTAAATGGATGCTTTTGGTTGTTTGAGAAGAGAAATCGAAGAGATGTGACGAAAATGAGACGAATGAAATGCAAAGGTGTTTGGCTTTTGTCATGTGCATGCAGGGGTGACATGCGATCTCTCGATATCGTTCTCTGTCTATCGAGATTTATCTATAATGCAATTAATTTGATTTGAGAGTGGCGATGCTATTCTATTCTATGCTACTCGATGAAGATCTTTCGTCTACGTAAGATTTTGTTTCGATATTTGGAGAGATACAGGGATGTGACGAAAGGGAAATATTTCAGGAACGTGTATAGTGAAGAAAAATGAGAACAAATATTGCACGATATTTTTAAAGTATTATTTTTTTTTGTTATATTACATCTTCGCGATATATCGTTGTGTTGAGAATTTGAGAGATGACAATATTGAAAATATCGAAAGATAAATGTTAAATACGATGAAATATTTTGGTAAAAAAATGTGTCTGCAAATTTGAATAGTATCAAAAGATAATAGTGGAAATATTGATATATGAGATAAATATTCCTTTAAATAAACAAATATACTTGTTTATCCTCTTTTTATTCGTTTTTATGTACTGAATTGCTTCCTGAAATATTTTCCATCGAACGAAACATCCTGCATATTTAAAATGACTGATGCATATTTTTCTTTTTATTTTTCCACGTGAAATTTGATATTTCGAAGGGATATCAGACAAATACCAATAGAAAATTCTTCAATTTTATCTGCGAATTATCTAAGCGAACATATCTGGTAAAATTTCCTCATCTTGTTGTATTTTTTCAGATTCAGTGCACGATGTACTCATATGGTGCTTGAAACGATTTCCACGGTTTATAAGTCGTTTTCTCGAACATAGAAACTCGTTGGATTTTCATCCATCGCATTTTACGATTTGAATCGTGTACTACAGTTCTTGGAACTGAGATTATTTTCCTAATTCTCGAGAAGATCCTCGAAAAATTAATGAAATATCGAAATTCCAAACTCTCTGTTTTCCATCGGATTTCGTAACTTGTTTTTAAGTTAGACAACAATCTTGAAATCTTCTTTATAGAATAATAAAAAGAAATGTAATCGTTTTGCAAATAAAATGGATTAGATTTTCCACGATCAATCCATAGTTACGAGTCTATCACACTTTATGACAATACCATGAATTTCACGAGTTCGTTTAAAACGATCATCCTTACTTTGGATAATGTCGTTACTGTGACATAAATTACTTTATAGATTCGTAATATCATTAGTCTTTCCTCGAAAGAGACGTTGTAACTTATTTGATTTTAAATTAAAAATCAATCTCGAATATTTATAGATTTAATAAAATCATCAGATCGTGAGTTTCTATGAGTTTAAAAAATATTAAAATATTGAAATTGGCATATAGAAAAATATGCCAAAATTATTTATTTAAATGTATAATAAAAATTTGTTTAAAGTTTCCTGATGAAATTGGCTTCGTTTATCGAAAAATTTAATTTGCATGTTAAAATAAATTTTTCAAACATAATGGAATACATATATTTACAGATAAGATACGAATGTGCTATTCAGAATTTTTACAAAATTTTATTCAGGATTAGATTTGTTTATAATATTAATATATGATGCAAATCGACAGAAAAGAAAAACATAATATATTCATCTGTCCGCATTTTAACAATCAATCATTCTGAATATTTTCATTCGTTGATTTTCGATATTATCATTAAATTGTTCCCGTGTAAAATTTGTATATTTTACGATTTCTCCCCCTATATACATATATATTCACGAAATTGCGACAGATGTCCAACGAGTTTCCAAACATTGTAAGCTTCGAAGCGCATCACTCGTTTAAGTAATTGGCTGCCGGACTCTGTGATGACACGTTTACCTTGGGGTTGAGGTCGCTGCCCTGTTGCATAAGCGTGCCGACCGTAAACCAGAAGCTGTTGGCCAGGGTGAACTCGTTGACCGTCCTCAGCAGAGGAATGTCGTCGCTGTCAGGATCCAACGCGCTCACGTGACCACCCTGATCACATTGGGACCCCCGCCAAGTGGTGCGAAATTTCAAGGACAATTACACAAGCTATCCGTATGTAGCTAGCCCAATTATTAACAATGCGGGTCCAAGGATCGTGAATATTTCGCGAATCTTTCGCAATTTAAACATTTTCAATTCTCTTATCGCAGTATCGATTTATTTTTAACGATAATCGCGAAACGATCGCGAATATTTGCAAAAAATTGAGTACAATTTTTGTCTCGGTTTTGTGTTCAATTTTTAAAAAATTGAAAATAACTTTTCGCAAGTAATTTAAAAAAAAAAACAATCGAAAGCGTGAGCCGTGTCGATATCGTTCACGACACCTTTTCACCGTGTCAAGAATTCAATTGCACGATCGATTAGGCACCACCTGACGAGAGCCTACCTGTAGCGGACATTTGCAGCTCGGACAGGGTGTAGGTTCCACCCACTCGTAAGGCGAGAACCTCGCCACTATCCAAATCGTTAGGGAGACCATCACGTAAGCGCCCAGCATGGATAACCAAATCTCCACGGCGAGAGGATTCATGAACGAGAACAGCCTCGACGGCGTTCGAGCGGAAACCTGCAGCAATTACACGTATTTCCGGATTACTAATCCCCTAAATCTCTCCCGATTTTTCGCCAGGAAAAAACCCAATCCATTTTCTTCTCCACCGAATTTCTCCCCATTTCCCTCGCTTTTTTCCCCACCCTTTCTTTCTCTCTCTCTCTCTCTTTCCCTTTTTTCCACGCAAATCAACTTCCCGAGGATAACAGTTTCGTGCTTTCCTTTGCCAGTTTTGTGAATGGCGCGCGCAAGACGGATCCTTTATCTCTCGTTGAAATCACGGATTCCGTAGTCTATTCTTCGGCCTGTCAGGAGCCACCGAGCACAATAGCCGGTTTCAGTAGTACACAGCGTTGAAGTTCAACCGTTAGACGAGTTCCTTTATCCTTTCGTTTCCTCTCTTTTTTCTTTTGGTGGTTTCAGCCATCGGATAAAAGTGGAACGCGAATCATCGCGTTTTGGGTTGCGATACCGAAGGATTTGGAACTCGCGATTCGCGGTTCATCTCGCGTCGATTGTTACGAATTGAGATTGCGATCAGTGGGACTACGGCGACGACAATCTGTTTCCAGACGCGACAGCTTCTGATTTCTTTTTTCTTTTGTACGATTTTTTATTTTATTCTGCTTACGATTTTCGAAGAACGTTGAAAGGAAATAGAGGATAGAGTTCTTTGCGTAAAGTGTCTTAGAAACGGGATGATAAACGGAGAGTGATTCTATGTGTAAAAAAAAATTTAAATCCGAAAATAATTTCGTAGAATAAAATTTTATCGTCCCCGTTCGATTTTCGAGATAATCGAAATTCGATATGCGTGCAGTACGTGCAGTCTTGTATTTGATGAATTTCTAAATTCAATTTTCTCGAATATTAGATTTTAAATGAAAAAATTTTATTCTACATTTTCCGCTCCTGTATTCTCCGATTGAAAATTTGCCAAACTCATTTCTACTTGAAAAATTTCAATAAATGAGATCTTAAATGAAAAAATTTCATTTGATTTTATTTTTACATATAAAATCATCCTCTATCTTTCTCAGGCATCTTGTATAAAGTCCAGAGAAACGTTTATGAATTAAATATTAACCCTTTCAACCCTTTCAAGTTTCCTCAATTAAATTTGTCTTTTTTTTTTCATTTAAGAATAAATATTAAACCAAACCTATAATTTATAACTAAGATTATATCTCTCAGATTTACTCAAAAAAAGAAAAACAAAATAACACAAGATACATATTGTGTTACAAAAAATCACAAGTATTCACTGCACAAGAATCGAAAGAGTCGACTCCAAGGAGATCTCTAAAAATTCAAAAACTCTCCTCTCGTGAAGAGTCGAAAGGGTCGAGATAAGGATCAGGATTTAAGGATTTTTGGATCGTGACACGACGACTGAAATTGAACGGCAGAAATAGTCCAGTGGCGGAGCACCTCGTTGAGTGTACCTTGGGGTTGAGCCCGCTGCCCTGCCTGAGGAACGTGCCGGTAATAAACCAGAAGCTGTTGCTGACGCTAAACTGGTTCTCGACGATGTCGCTCTCCCCCAGGCACGGGTGTGGATTGTTCCACTCGTACGGGCTGAATCGAGCCATAACGAAGAGGGTGAAGCTCACAAGCATGTACGCGGCCAGCACGTACAGCCAGATCTCAACGGCCAACGGGTTCATGAAGGAGAACAACCGCGTTGGCTGGCTGGAGGGCACCTAAATTACGTTACGCTACGATTTTAATTAAAACGGATCTCGTGCCGCTTTCCCGCCAGAATGACGGCCCTTTTCTGTGGCCAACGTTCTATGGCGATCGATTAATCCAGAGAATCTCGTTTCGATCGGTCCAATATCGTGGGATGGAAATGTTAATTCGACGATCGTTCAGTAAATTCTACAAATTTTAATAAGCTATTTATTTCTATTCAACGAGTTCCTGTTGCTTCAGGGAGAATTGGAAATTTCAATTTAGGTAAAGTAAAGTGATCGATGGTTGGTTTTGATTGTTGGATGGTATCACCGGGCTGAAAAATGGTTTGATCACTTTTTGATATTTTAAAAAATAAGTTCTCTTCAATACTTTGAAAATAGAATTTGTAAAAACTCAACGAATGGTACAATATTACAAAATTCTAATATATAGAATTTATCTAATATTTTTTTTTATTTTTTTTAGGTTTTCGTTAATCTTTGAGAATCGAATCACGAGAAAATATTATTTTTTTGAATTTTTGCAAAGCATTCACGCAAACTCGAATATACGTTAAGACGAGATTCTCGAGAGGGCTCAACACTATTTCGCGTGATGAATGGAAGTTACGAGTTAGCTTATCACTATCGAATGCACATACAGAGACTCACCTTAAACAGAATTCCGATACCGAGATTCATGAATGGCTTGGTGAAATCTATCACGCTCTCCCGAGCGTAATTGATCGTCATGGATGCGACGGCCAGATCCGCTCTCTGTGGGCAAAAGGGAAATTTCTCGCTTGAAAACATGTAGTACTGACTCACCAACTATCAATGTTCGAGAAGTCATACAGAAAATCGAAATTTATCGGGAACGGGAAGCCATTAGGATTTTCTGTAATTACAAATGAAATTTTTATACGTATCGCTGATAATTATACAGAGAGAAGATCTTAATTTCAACGATGTTCTCTAATGTACATTGTTAATGTCTCAAGTAATTTCAAGTTTAAGTAACGAGATGAAAGGAGGAGATACTTGATAAGAATTAACATTTCCTTATTCTATCCTGTCTCCTTTCTCTTTTATTTTAATTATTTCTTTTTATTTAATTCAATTATAAAATTTAATCTAAACTTTTCTAAATGACTTCTAAACTTTTATCTAAACGAATTATTATACACAGGAGGATTAAAAAAAAACTTTTACTCGTATCTCGAATTAAAATCAAAAAAGTACATCCTCTTATAATCACGCCATCTTTGGCTTTCATTGAAAATCATCGACAAAGACTCGTCAACCAAGCGTTCATCTAGGAAAACAGCGAATGTATTTTTTATAAGGAAATCAGAACACGGAACACCGCCAATGACGTCTTTCCTTCAAGACGATCCACTTACCCGACCTCACTTGGTTTCTGGGTTAAGGCGGTTTCTTTTATCATGAACAGATTGCATATTTGCATATTTTACGAACCGGCAATCTTCGAAATTCACCGTCTATTTGTTCCTCACTAATGATTAATCGCGCGAAACACGGATTCGCCTCGAGCCATCCTCAACCTTGAAGCCTCGAGGCGCAAAGCTTATCCCTTTTTATGGCAAAAAATTCTCTTCCTTTTCATCCTTTTCATCCTTAGATTCTTACCTTTTCCCCTTCGACCTTGCACGATAAAGTTTAGGTCGAGGCTTGCATCGCGTATTCTGATGACTGACTAGTTACATGGCTGTACTACTTGCGCCCGAGTAGCATGAAATATGAATATGCAATCCATTTGTCGTTCCGCATTAAATATTATCGATAAGAGGGTAGAAATAGAACGAATGGAAATTATATTAAATTTATTACTATTATAAATCTACTATTAGTAATCGAATATTATTATGGATAAAAAATTAACAAAAACATTCTATGATTTATTGGATTCATGGATCTTTTATTATTCAAATTTTATGGTCATATTATTTATGGTTCGTGTGCAAGTTTTAATGGATTGTCAGTTAAAACAGAATGTCATGGCCTTTTGAAAATAAAGAAAGAACGTGTTTCAGAAGCGATTAAACTATTGAATATTATTGTTACTAATAAAACTGTCTCTGCAAGTGAAGCAAAATAGATACGTCGTAAAACTTGAACTAATAGTAAAGGATAATATCAGTTGCACGATTCAATAGAAAAAAATTACTGCAATCTTTCCGATATAGAGAAGAACAAAGATCATTTCACAAACTTTTCGTCCACAGTAATATATTGACTTGAACAACTATCGATAATACAATTAATTCCTCTCGATGTCTTTAATGATTTAAAATAATACTGTTCTTGCGAAAAGCCAGAAATACCAATTAAAATTACATTCTGGCAATATTTGCAAGGAAACATTAATATTTCAATAAAATCTTTGATAGATGAGGGCTTCATAAATTATCCTACAGATGTTTTCCCAATGAGGCAGACAAAATTCCGGCTTAATAACCATGTTCTTTTACAATTCAGATGTCACGTGGTAACATCTGTGCCGGTTCCTATGAATCAGAATATCCGATACGTGGATCATCTGTTAGAAAACATCAAATTAGATGCTCAAATTCAGGCATGCATAATGAAAATTTCAACTCAAGATGGATTTATTACAACATCATACTGTTAGTTTGCATATAAAATTGTTAATTGAACTTTACGTTTGCTATTTTTTTTAATGCTTCTTCTTTTTTCCTGGGAAAAAAATACAATTTCGTCAAGTCTTTCAAGCGATCCGAATTACGCTTGTACGAAAATTTTATGATAATCGATATCGATAAATCTCATAATAGAATAAAATATTTATCTTCTCCCATTAATATTTCAAAATTATATTTATTCGAAAATAATAAATAAAGAAGCATCAGATTCATAAATCCAAGAAAGATATTACAGAAGATTCAAATTTTACTATATAAATAAAATTTCTCAAGATCTTTCTCTTTACCTTTTCCATCAACTCTCTAACGATTCCATTCCACTCCTTGGTCTTTGGATCGTAAACGCCATACATGTGATCAGGCACCAATCTTATGGCGTACTGGAACCCGACCTGATTAGCGATCCACTTGAGCAAATCGATGCAGAATCCCTCGAACCTCGCGTTCCCTGTCAGATTCTTGTCCTCCTTTACCATCACGTATGGTTTTTCCTGCGAGAAATAAGATTCCTTTGATGGATCACGCGAGGCAGAGTGTCGAGGACACGGATGAATACAGATGAGGAGAAGGGCAGGATGGAAACAGGGAGAAGGACAAACACTCCTCTTTTATCCATAGAAAAAATTCAACGACAAGAACTGGTATCGATGGTATGCTCTGTACTCGGTACTCGGCATCATTGGACTAATGCAAACGATTCTGATGGAAACTTCTAACTCTACTTCGCTTTCTTTTTCTTCCCCTCCTGTTCCTTTCATCTTAGAAAATGGAGAGAGGATGAGATCGTCGTATCTCGGCCAACGATTTCTTCCCGACTGAAATTAATTTCTTTCGTGGAAGCAAACTTTATTGATCGCGGGTAAACTCGGCATGTTTAAACGATTGAATATTAACATTGATCGAATTGTATAATATATCTAAAAAAAATATTCCGTATCGTGATGGATTTTAATAAAAATTATAGGATAGTTTCGAGTCCAATGTATGCCAACTAAAGTTTTTCTTCAATTTAAATGACGAAAAAGGACTTTGGATTATTCTCAGATATAAAATTACCGCAATAATTTCATAAGCAATTTTCTTTTTTTTTTAATTTTCTGTAATAATCCGCTTCCTCTTCTATTCCAAGTTTCTCGATTATTCGTTGCAGATATAACATTGCTTTATGATCTTTTAAGATACACGGTTAATATTCTGTGATGTACAGTAATTCGACAAACGGTGACACGAGCATTGCGATAATTACCTCTCTGGTCATAACGACCAGGGTGATATTAGTGGCGCTGGTCTCGTAAAAAGCACCGACGTCGGTCACGTTAACGCCTGATCCGGGCTTCCACTCGCCAACCTTCACCAGCTCCTCCTTCTTCAATTTGAGCAAGTCGAGCTTGAAGTTATTACGCTTCCCTTCGTTGAACTCGATATGTCCGGTTAGGCCGTGTAAACCTGCCTGCGAACAGAAATGTTCGTAACCCTAAATTCCAGTTTAAAATTTATAGATTTATTTTATAGATTTATAATTTGATTCTGAACATTTTTGATTGATTGGAAAATTGTTGGAAGAAAGAAATATTCGGTGATGTGAGATTTTCTTAATTTGCTTGTTTTAAAGGAGGATGGAAGATGGAATATATTCTTTAGAATAAGAAATAATGTTTCTAGAGTAAATCATGCTCTAAAGAAAGATCTTTAAAATACACAAAAAGTGAGAGAGAACCGTATCCTATTTGCATCCTCGATATTGTGAATTCTGGTATGATAAATAATAATATATAGCGTAGAATAATTGCTGAATCACGATGATTACTCTGTAAATAATGATTTTTATAAAAATGTTTCAGGTGAATGTTGATTGATTTCGAGAGAGATTGGTTTAATTTTTTATTTAAAAAGCAAACCTTTCATATATCCACTACATAGAAAACTACTCACGTGAAATTATACTCCTCTTAAAATCAATCAATCACTTTATCAAACAACTAAATCAATTCGTCAATTAATGTTTATTCAAAACATTTTTCATTAAAATTATTATCTATAGAATATATATCCACTCGATGTACTTTAAAATATCTATTTTTATCAGTTAATCAATTTTCAGCAAGTTTTTTCAATTCAATTTTCCTGTTTCCTCTGTTTTGAAATACTTTTCCTCGAATCACTAAATAAAAAATATTTCCTCGACGATAAAATTAAGTCTCTAATCAAGTATCATTCAATTGATCATCGATCACAACTTGGCCAATCTTCCAGAACATAATTATATGATACAAAACCGGTGTTGTTTAACATTTCATCAAATTACAATCTCTATTCGACGTACCTGTCGCCTTTGTTTTCGAATATGAATCATCATCATGCTCATATTGCCAGTATCTTTCAGTAATATGCAACGATCATCTCTTCTATCTTTGAATCACATCCTGATCTTGTCCATATGACACAGAAGAATACTAGAAATCTGTTAATCATTACTTGAATTTGCTTAATTTATAACACTTTTTGTCTGAAACCACTATGGACCAAATTCCAACTCATTATCTTCCGGTATTTTTATCTGTTGCACAGTTCTTTGCCAGAAAATGACATAACCTAATTTCTTTGTCGTTTCGACGAGCCATCGTGACACCACTATCTTCATAGGGGATAATAAAGATTAAATCTTTTTATTTTGCTGTTGTTCGCTCCTTGAAAATTAAAACTACGTACTTTCGAGAATTTTAATTCCTCTTTTTATAAACTATTTTATAGTCAACAAGGGATGCTAATTACAAGAATCGATATTCTAAATCTTTCGTAATGACGTTTACCGAATCGTTTCGAAACGAACAAGGGCCGGAATAATTAGAATATCCATGTTATAGCGGCTTACGAGATGCTATTCATGCACTGACTTCCTCTGTTAATTGTTTTCGCATCTACGCCCATGCTCGTGCAAAATCGCGGACCCATTTTCACGTACCAAGTGTTCTGGAAACAGGAACATGTCGATCTTCCAGTCGCTTCACTCGTTTTGCATCGATGGATGAAAGTATACTGATTATTTATCATTGTGATTAGAGGATTTTATAATGGAAATGCAGATATTTTTGTGTAATTATTTAATGATTAATTATTAAGTGAATAGAAGTATAAAATAATCCAATAGTTTATTAATATCATTGTTCCTTCTAATACTTTTTATTCTTTTTATTCTCTAGACAGAAAGAGATTCTTAGAAAGAAAGAGACAATAAATTCTATCGACAAATAACATTTCAAAAGAAAATTATCGAGGATTTAATAATATAACAAAACACAATCGTTTTCAGCAAATTGAATCGATTGATATATTTTACGATATTTTCTATGTTTCAAATTTGTTTATAAAAATTTGAAAATATCTCGCGTATCATTCGCTATGATTAATTTAATTGCGGCAAAAATTGTTTAACAAACGGGAAACTTGTCGAGCGATATGAATAAAAATTGAAAGGTTGCTTGAAACAAAACTGAAACGAAGTTGACTCGATAAAAGCCAGCCAGTGTCACGTACTACAGCGTGTTGAAAAAAATCGATGATTTAGAAAAGTTTAAAATTGATGCCGTATAAAAAAAAAAACTTCGAAAAAGATTGTTAAATTTTCCAGAATCGTTCCATACAAATTTTTTCCAGAATCTTATGTAAAATTTTCTTTTCCTCTCGTTATTGGATATGGAAAAACTTTATAATAGGCAAGTTGAGAAAAAAAAAATAAGAATACTGGAATAATATACGAAAGAGAAATTATTTTGAATTTTTATAATTTGAATTCCTTAATAGAACACACTCTTAAATAATTTCTGACATAATTTCGCCTTTTCACGGCGAAATCTGTCAATATGATTTCGAATTTATATTCGAAAAGCCAAAGAAGGATCGAAGATCGTAATTCATCCTGTCGTTCACTTCCAAAAATATCCACCACGTTTTGCATTTCAATTTCAGAATTGTAGATGACGAGAGATGAGATGGATCATTTCGGTGATTTCGATTCCCTATCAGCCTCGATTTTCAGTTTTTTCGCGAATTTCACTCGAAAATTCGCGAATTTGAAATTAAATTGAACCTAATGTTCCCATGAATTGAAAAGGAATAACAAGCGATTTTCCCCTTGATCAACCTCGCTCGTATGAAAAATGAGAATTTTTGGCCTAGAGGATGGGAGTCATTCATCAACTGGTTAAAACAAATAATATCGAACGTTTAAACGTTATTTATCGAACAGCTAACAATCAACTTGTCCTCTTATGGAATCGGAAACTCGCGTGACGCTAGTTATTTCTGCGTATCGGTGCGCCAAATTTACTGTTCATTTATCAAGGAACCTGTTTAATTTGCATCGAATATGCGCAGAGCAGTTCATTAATCGATACTCACCTTCATAACGAACAAATCACACGTTTTGCAATTCCAATTCGATGAATCACATGTGCCACGTGTGTTACGATCTGCTCTTTCTCACGATCATTCGTAAATTTATATTTGTAACAAGCTTGAAATTGCGATCAAACGTTTCTCTCCTTTTCTTCATTCGTTTTTTAGCGAGTTTAAATACAAATGTTTAATAAAATAATATCGCTGAAAAGTAAAAAGTCAAAGGAGATTGGAAAATTCGATTATAATTCTCACATTTTTCAATTATATCGCAGAAAACGAATGCAATCAGTATATACCGCCATGATTCATTGAAACATATCATATTGTCTCAATATACTCTTCGATTGAATAATTTCATCAATCAGTTTAATTTTATAACAGAACAATAAAATTCGCACTCTCGAGCAGTATTTAAACGACACGATGATTGTTCTGCTATATAAATCGTGCATTCAAATTCGCGTTTTCCTTGATTAATTTCCAATCGACGAAAATATGGAAAATCTCGTTCGATTCGAAACTTCATTCGGTCCAACCAATTGCGATCGAAACGTTGTCGAGTTTCTAGAATTGCGTGTTGGTCGAACTAGACGGAAACTTGGAGCATGGAAGCAATATTCACTTAATAAACCCGTCCACGAGTGTTGTCCACGAGGACGTGAGCTGAGATCCATACGAGATCTAACACGTGTTACTCGTGTCACGGTGATAGGACGATCGTGCGGAACTCGAGAGTCGTCGGGCGGACGCAAGCGGAAAACGGAATTGTTCGAATGAATCGCGGGAAATGGACCGTGGAAAGGCGTGTCAAAGAGGACAAAAAGACGTTCGTGGAAGAGTGTCATGTTTGAGCGAAGATATATAGCCTCGATGGAAGAAAAGTTGATCAACGGAACGATGAGAAGGGAAGAAATGGAGCAACGATGAGGGATGATATTATGTTTGAAAACAATTTTCGTGTTTAACGAAATGTGTTAATCCTTTAACAATTTACGGTACGCATTTGCACGGGTCGTTGATAAACGTTTAAATTGATTTATACGATTAATGAATTACGTATATGTATATCTATTTACGTGTTTCAAATGTTTCATGTTTGTGAATATTTTTTTTCCAATTTCGCCTCGTTTCGTGTGTTCTGTCGTTTTAGATTTCACAGAATAGAATATTTTAATTTAATATTTTATTTTAGAATTGGGAAATTATTTGCACAATTTTCCTTTAAAATAGTATTAATATAAAGAAATAATATTTCTGAAAATATTTTAGTATTTGTTTAAGTTTACTTCAAATTTTCCTCACCTGTGTATATTGCAAACAGTGAATATAATTAGGGAGAAACTAATAATAAGAGAAAGATAAGCAGAAGACACGGCCAAAGGAACGATCCATTCTCTGCAACTATTTGCTAAATACGCTGTTCAATTATTCATGTGTCAACGCTGTTTCATCTCTCTGTGCACGTTTGCGGTTTATCGTTGGATGCCTACCAATCTGGTTGCTTTCAAGCTCAAGGAATACTTCTGGGCATTTGTCGAGATCCGCGGTTTTCTTTCCTTGTATTCCTCTCAAGCTTGAAAGCACTGTTTTTTTCCATCATCATGTGCACTAGGTTTTCAGAATGACATAGCATTTGCATTAAAGATGTCCATCCTTTGTTGTTGTATCTAGACAATTTTTGCAGTATACACAGTGAAAAATTAGTTATGCATATATAATTATCCAAGCTTTCTTTTAAAGTCAAAGTTTTATATGCAGAATTGCATTTATTTTGCTAATAATTTTCCTTGTTTGAGAATAAATAAATTTAACTGCATGAAAAGTTAAAACTTGTTGATCTTGAATATTACATCTACGACTGTGTTGTCTAAATTCTGTTGACTCTTCTTGGTTGGGCTTATGATAAGAGATCCTTAGGAATTTACAGTTTATAGGGCGAAATATTAAGGCAAATCATAAGAAACTATAAATGTTTACTTCCTAAAAATCATTCTGACTGTTTGTCAGAAAATGAAAAAGCATTAAATTCTTTAAAAAAATAACATTTTCTTTCTTCAATTTCTTAAAAATCTTTATCCTAAATTTTTCCTAATTAGAAATTCTAGTATAACAAATTTTCAATTTTCATTTCAAAAATTAATTTAATTAGATTATTATTTTCTTTTTTAATTCATTTTTATCTAGGATATTTACTATGAAAGAACAAAGAAATCGATATATCCTGAGGTAAAGTATTTATTTTCACACTATGATCAATCATTCTCAATCTGAATTAGATAGCTCATTTCTCGTTCGCAAGTTATATGTTGGTACATGCAAATAAGTATCATGACTGTGTTTCCTGTTCAATATATCAGAGTCCTGACTATTATTACTATAGGTTAAACATTTTACCCTATTCATTCCGAATCGCGCTACCTGTGCACCAAATATTTCATTTGATGTATTCAACAAATCTAATATGTTCGACAGCGGGATTTAATCGAAACGATTGAGTTTTCCATTTGCAAATTCCTGGATCCGTTTGTTTTTTATTCTCACTCTGTATTGCTAAATAATACAAAATATACTAATGTATATTATACTAATAGTATAAATCATAAATGTAAAAAAAGGTAAGAAAAAAAGAGTATATTTTTTTCATTCAAAATTTCACTTGTACATAAAAATTTTTCAAATTTGATTTACTCGAAAAACAAAAGTCTGGAATGAAAAATTTTATTTGTTTTTATTTATCTTTACATTTATATCAATTTCTTTTTCATTTTTTTTTTTTTTTTTTTTTGTAAATTTACTGGTTGTACCATCAATTGAATAACATCCTATACTTTTACAGAGCAATATTTCAGATCCAAGCACTCGTTATTCGCTCGTTTACTATTCGTCCTCCATATCGGGTGAAAAACAATTTTTCCTAACTCAATCTCCACTCGTTTGCCCAGCCAAACGATACATCTTTCTATCCAGGATAGAAATATCTGAGAGCTTTTAAATCTTTGCTAGATCTCTATTCGAAGAACCACGAATTTTATTACCTCTTCAAGTAAAAATTTCGTGTAAATCGATCGATTCTCTTCAACTTTTGCGTATTCTGAAGTAGAAAACGCAATCAAACCGAGAATCGGTAAACAAAATACGAATACACTTACGATTTCTTCGCAATTTTCGATTCGAATACGAATAATAAGCAATATTTATTCTTTGATCGGAGCTCGTACTTTTTGCACCGATCTTCGAAGATCTTCGAACACCGAGAAAGTCATTTTTCTCACTAAGAAGTGCTCAAGAAAGTTTCCAAACTTCTTTACCTGATTTTCTGTTTGTGCCAGATATATCCTATGGACCAGGATTTGTTTCTTGTTTATGCGGCTGAATGCAATTAAGAAGAGTCTGGGTCGAGTTAGTTTTTATCACTGCAATTTAAATTGATCGTAAATCATACGTATTTTTTAGATATATCTAATATATATATATATATATATATAAGGAATATTTTATTTGAATATTCTCGCGAATATTCGATTTTAATCCATCAATGCATAATGTGTTGAAATCTTACATTATTATTAACCATTATCATCATTATTTTATTGTTATTGCTAATATTACTGATACTTCGTTATTAATATTAACACGTTAAAATCGGGTTATTAGCGTTGCTATCCTCATTATCATTATTAATTTATGAATTATATTCTTCGTCATTATACTCTGATCTACGTCAAATTACTAATTACCAACGGTTTCGTAATTCTATATCAACATAACTAAATTGAGATTAACAGTCTGTCTACCCCGAAGCGATCCATGAGTGAAACAACTAACTGGAAATCATATATTGCTACAAATCTCTTAATTAACCTGAATTTCGAGTTTATGGTTCATTAACTGCACTTCACCTCTTAATGGAGTGGCATCTGTCAGTGAATGTTTATAAACTCGAGTTTTTCAAATCACTCTGAAGATGATGCTTTCGACGATAAAAATAATAAAAGTGGAAAATTTAACGTATGATCGCTTCATATATTACGAATAAGAGGTGGAAGCATGAGGCTGGAACACGATTTGTCGGCCGAGTCGAGTACTCATTAAAGGAGTTTCACTCGTAAAATATCGTGCGATATATGGCTCAAATGTATCGTTGAAATTTACGCGATGTATGTACTTAATTATCTGGATCGAACCTCTGTTTGACAATTGATCTTTCGATTTCTCTTCTGATATACGATATAGGGAATAACAATGTTGATCGTCGAATTGAATTGGAAGAAAATTACCAAAAATTGTTTCCGTTGTAAACGTATCAATCCTTTTCAAATGTGATGCAATTGTTAATGAAAAAAAAAAAAAAGATTTCGTGNAAAAGATTTCGTGGACTATGAAAAAAATATATAATAAATATAATACATTATATAATGTAATGTACATTGGCTTCAAGATTTCAGATTTTTAATTTAAAGTGGAAATAAAATAAAAATAATTTGAATTAAAGTATGATTATCTAAACTATTATTGAAAGTCATTACATTCATTCAAATTTATAATATAATATGTACAAAATAAGTGAGAATATATTTTGTATTTTTGATAAAAAATACAAAATTTATTAAAAATTAAACAAATATTATGCTTGCAAAATTACTTAAAAATTAAAAAATATTTGATATTTTATATTATATTTTATATTGTTATTTTATAAAATTAACTTAAAATAATTTCTTAATTACACTAAACTTTATTAAAAAATTTATACAAAAATATAAATGATATATTGAAAGTTAAAATTTATACTAAAAATATAAACAAAAATTATTAGATTGTATTAAAAATAAAATTTTTTATATTAGAAAGCAATATCAAGTTAAGAACTTTCCTGTATTTTTATTGTATCCTTCCTCTGAGTATTTTCTAAGATTTTGTTGTATAAATTTATAATTAAAATATTTTATTGTACTTCAATTTTCGTGTGATTGAAATATAAGGAACAATATTATTCCAACCAATCAGAAAGCCGCTAAGGTCCGATAGCTAAACGAATTGCATATGGTCTGTTAGCAAGAATCGTAAAGGGAGCACACGTTACGGATATATATACAACGTCAGGGATATATAATTAGTAAATATTAATATTGTATAATTTGGTATAATTTGGTATAATTTGTAGATTGTTAGTGATTTTACTTACTTAATTTGTGTGTCTTTATTCATTTATCAAATATTATTTTGTCAAAATTAAATTGTTTTTTATACTTTTTATCGTTCTTTATTGCTCATTCATTTGAGTGTACATTTACCTGTAATTTGTATTATTAAACATTTAAAATCGAATTTAAATTTAATCATTGTTTTATTTCAATATTATTTTAATTTCATATATTTGTTTTCTGATTCTTATTTATGCAAATTAATGTTTAATTACTGAAATAATTACTGAATTGTGAAAATACAATAGGTTATGCACACATATGTATGCAAATGTGGTAAAATTTTTCATTTTAACAATAAATGTATAATATTTAATATATTAATATAATTATTATATCTTCATATATATCCTTCTTTCCTTTTTCTTAATTCATATAAAAATAAAAACAAATAGATGAAACAATTTAAATCAATTATATTTTACATATATACTCACATATTTCT
>NW_025222083.1:0-837 GCF_014066325.1 Apis laboriosa
TGGCACAATCCCGCTTAGAAACTTGAAATTTTAAAAGAAATATTGATTTCCATAAGTTTTAGTACTCTTCCGCACAAGAATCCTAATTTCGACAATATGTGAATTGATATATCGTTGAGCTTGACGTTTCTATTCTGAAATTCGAATTTCGATGAAAATAGCTGGAAAAATTCGATTTTGCACGAAAATGCATTTTTCCGACATGAAAAACGGAATTACGCGATTTCTTTATGGAAAACGTTCAGAAATACGTTATCCTGCACTATCCCGCTTAGAAACATGATATTTCTGTAAATATATTGATTTTGTAACAGAAACGTCCCTCTCAACGATATGTCATTGCAGAATTCGCCGAAACTAGGATATTCTTTTCGAAAACCTACTTTTTTTGTCGAAATCTATTTTTCCTATCAGAATTCCACTTATCTGATATAAAGACGGAAGGATAAGGTATTTCTCATCGATTTCGTTTTTGAAATCTCCGTAATTGCGATTTTCGTGACGAAAAGATGCTATTTAGATCAAAACCCAATTTTCACCGAAGAATTCAACGAAACGTCAATTTCGGAACAGAAACGTCCCTCTCAACGATATGTCAATGCAGAATTCGCCGAAACTAGAATTTTCTTTCCCAAAACATTCTACTATTGTCAAAATCTATTTTTCGTGTCAGAATTCCACGTATCTGAGATAAAGACGGAAGGATAAGGTATTTCTCATCGATTTCGTTTTTGAAATCTCCGTAATTGCGATTTTCGTGTCGAAAAGATGCAATTTAGATCAAAACCCAATTCTCACCGAAGAAATCAACGAAACGTCAATTTCGGAACAGAAACG
>NW_025222084.1:0-302 GCF_014066325.1 Apis laboriosa
ATGATTACTTTATCTTTTGGGACAGATTGGCTAAATTTTTTCTGATCTATATTTTAATTTATTCTAACTAATCTGATCTAGAAGACTATCGCAGACCTTGGTTTTTCATTCAATCATTATTTTCCGTAAAAATGCAATTTAAAAAGAGATTAGAGAAATTAATTGTAGCATTGCAGAGCTGTTTCGAAGGACAAGTCCTCGTATCGTAGGCAATGAAGATCTCAACCTTTACGCCCGTGTTGTCCGTCACAAATAATAGATGCACAAGTGAAGTAGTTGTTGCTGTTATATCTATTTAAATT